>NC_084802.1:148029453-148330335 GCF_963169125.1 Humulus lupulus | reverse complement strand
TGGGTGTGGAATTTTGACGTCCATACTTGCCCCCAGTCTATAAGAGGGCCTTTAGGCATTCGTGCCATCTTTATGACATACAAGGTACAAGTGTGTTTCTTTGTTTATGAGGTATGGAAAAACATACTTCATAAGTGGCGTTCCTCAAGACTCCTTTGAAGTTTAATTAATGTTAATCATTTCTTTTTACATATCCCATGGGTGTCATTAGTGTACAAGAAATCAGGTCACACAAAGGAGTCTGAGGCACACTACCCAAAGGGGCCAAGAAGTATCATTCAGACAAGATGATCCCTCGTGTGGTGCTCCTAAGCTATCACCCTGGATGGTTTTCCTGTATCCATCGCTTGTAAGATTTTAGAGTGAAAAGTGTTTTAACCATTCTTTCTTATGGTTCTTTCTTTTGTTGGCTTCTTCTCCACTATCAGAGTAGCATGTTAACTCTACCGTGAAGTCTTCTAGGTGTTGCTCGTTGAAGAAATACGCCTGGTGTCATGTACTCCATGCCTATTGGAGAAGCGTTTGAGCTCCTCTTATGTATGCAAGTTGGTTTATTTTAAGGATGTGTTGACCCTATGGGTATCTACCATCCTTTTTTTTTTATATATATATATATTCATCATGCGCATGCTTTTGAATTTTATTTTAGATCAAGAAGCGTCCCCCTCGTTATTATGCATAGTACTATTTTTGCAAGCATCTTCTTAGAGATTCATTTTGTAACGTCTTCTTTGAGACCATTTTCGCAAGCATCTTCTTTGAGACCCTTTTTGGGCTAGGTGACTGTAGTCGACCTAGGATTATTATGAGGAACCTTTTTGATTCTTGATGTGATCTCCCCTTGGGTTACGACCTCTATAGGGAGTTGGTACCTGTGAAGTCTCGCAAGAGCCTATTTTTTAGGCCCTTTTGTTGATTGCGAGGGAGTTTTTTTTTTACAAAGACCTCCTTTAGGCCCCCTTTTTCCCCAGGTTAGGCATCTTGGTCGATCTAGACTTAGGGATCTCTCTGGGCTCCCCTTATGTCTTTTACGACGTGGTCCCTTTGTAGGGTGGATGTGTTTGGGAGGAAGTCACTTTTGAGGGATTCACTTCTTAGATTCTATAAGGGTAGCTAGTCCTTACAGATTCCAAGGTTGTCCTATAAGGTTCACCGCTCATACATATATAAGTATTTATATATATATATATCTCCCGAGACCAGGCACCTGTTATGCACATAGCCAAGCGCCTATTGAGGATTGCGAGCCTAGGCACCTTTTTCGCACATGGCTTGGTGCCTGTTGAGGCTCGTGAGGCTGGGCACGTATTTTGCACATGGCTAGGTGCCTGCTAAGGCTCGTGAGGCTAGGCACCTATTTTCACATGGCTAGGTGCCTATTGAAGCTCGCGAGGCTGGGTACCTATTTTTCATATGGCTTGGTGCCTGTTGAGGCTCACGAGGCTAGGCATCTATATTGCACATGGCTAGGTGCCCATTGAGGCTGGGTATAATACCTGTTGGGAATATATGACTTTAGTCATTTCAAATAAACAATGAATAATGATAATAATGCAATATTCCAAACCCTGAATGTTCATCAAGATTCAAATTCAAAGTATGAATGCAATTTTTGATAATCAAAGAAACATGTTCATGATATGAAAATTAATCTTGAATATAAAGAACTAAATTATTAAATGATGATAAGATGAATTTAGATACATTTAATCGTCAATACTAACAATGAAAAACATAATAGAATTACAAAATACAAGATTAGGGTTAGAGATACACAACATTTGTATTGAGCAACATGAATCTTCAAACATGGGGAACTTCTAAGGCTTATACACAATAATAATAGTGTTGTCAAAAATCTCTATTCTAAGCCTTCCCAATTGCTTGAAGGATCAACTAAGTAGAATGAGATTTGGGATTGAACAAGCCTTAAAACTCATGCAAGTCAAGCAAAGCTTGATGAGTTTCTTGTAGAAAACTTTGGTCATAGAAAGCTAGAGATAGTTGGAAAGTGTGATCAAGACTTTTCAACTCTAACAACCCATATATATATAGTGTAGGTATCATCATTAGTCTAACCAATAGGATTAGAGCATTTAAAACACATAATTTGGAGCATTTTATGTAACTTGTACGACCCTAAAAGACTGCCCAGGCGATACGTGTCAGGTGATATGTCGCCTACAAGCAGGTGATGCATTGCCTACTAGGGCTTTTGAAGCCCTTCACAATTTTGCGATGCTAAGCCTCTTATGGGGTGACGCATCGCCACTTTCTCTGTTTTTGGACCCCCAAATGGTCCTAAAATTTCTCCAAATGCTACCAAACTTTTTGGGAATGTTTGGATGCCTCATCGTATCACTTTAGACCAATAAAAGTCACTTTTAGATGCCTTCTACACAATCTCATGTTTTCACTTATCTTTAAGTGAAAACCGTTAAGTATCTTGCACCTCAATGTGTAAACATCTTAACCATTATATTTAGTCAACCTCAACATTCCCCTAATTGGTTAAATATATTCCTCTCTTCTTAGCTTAACAGTTTTGGTGCATAAAATAAATTATCCTTCGATTTGAAATTTATCTTAGTGAAAGTATTACGAAGCCTTATCGAAGACATTGGTCTCTTAATGATTGATCCAAGTATTCCTTAATGATAAAACTGGTAACATCACACACACCACCACTAGACAATTCATTTTCCCACTTTCTCGCTTAGCACTCTTATGGTCGTGTTGTCATCCATTTTATGTCATTTCTCGGGAGAAACTCCAACTCCATGAGGGGCGACACCACCTCTAAGTTCACATAGGTGAAGTTCTTTCAACAGCGTTGCTACCTATAGAGATGCTTGTTGCACACAGTTGAGCTTCATTAGAAGCCTTAGGCTAATCCCTCACTCTGTAGCAACCAACACTAACCAGTTTATCCTGTCTAGTCCTATATGACCGACTTTAAGATGCCAAGATCTATGTAATCCTCATTTGAAACCTTTTATCTTTTGTTTCCTCTTGGTTTAGCTACTTTAAATAATTCCGAGTTATTTAGTGATCGTTCATTTGGCTTTAACATATATAGTCTATTTTTATGTTCCACTTATCAAAATTTGAAACCATTCTTTGAAATAACAATCACATTATTATTAAAAGAAATGTCAAAAATATTTTTCATGCAACATAGATAAAGAAACTAAGTTTCTAGGAAATCCGGGAAAAAATAAACATTATTAAAAATAAGGTAATTGTTCCCAAAAAAATAAACAAACTGTTTCCTTTTCTCTTTTTGAAACGAGCGCTCCACTTCAAACTTGCATAGTCACCTCGCCATCAGGAAGTTCCCTTGATTGCTCAAGTATCTGCATAGAAGAACAAACATGTAAAACTCTACTACCCTAGAGTTATTACCATGTGATTTGAAAACGTACAATTAACTTGCTAATCGAGGTATTAGACCAAAATGTGTGATTAAATAGAGTAAAGACTCATTTAAATAAGAATTCATTATAAAAGTTTGGACATTCATTTAAACCATAAATTTTTTTAATTGGGATCCCAAAATATTGTTCTAAAACATATTTACAACTCAAAAGTTAGCTACAGTCGACCTAGGCAACAAAATCGATCATTTACACAACGTTCCTCAAAACTACCCTAGTCGTTGTGGCCAGGTAGGCCAAACATTAATGCACCGCTCCATGCCCTCCAACTCATGCTTGGTCGGCCTTTCCCTTGCCCTTACCTGCACCATAGATCATGCGTGAGCTAAGGCCTAGCAAGAAAACTCCACAAGCATAGCATATAATAGTTTATCTCAGTAAACACAAAATTTAAATAGATATAGCAGACAATTCACATAGTGGCCTAAGCCGATCAAGGTGCGTTACCAGGCACCAGGTTCAAGGTCTTAACCGAGTAGGTGAGTACAGTACCCTAGATGGCAATGCCATGGCGGCCTACATTCAACATGCTTATCGCCATTTCCGGCCCTTGCCGATCTCAACCTTTGCTGATCAGTCACAACTACATACATATGACATAACATTTATAAAAATTCATACATTACACTGAACAAAGATAATCGGGCCATGCCCTGCTCTACAGACATGAACAATTTTTTTACCTGAGTCCCGAGCTGAAAAAATAGGGCGATCCCGAGCATGATCCATAATCCCGAGCCTTAGCGGTAAAACCTAGTCACAATGTAATAATAATAAATATTCATCAAACAATAAACCAATTAAAAACTTCAGAATATTATACTGGCCTCTGGGGCCTAGAATTCTACTAA
Source organism: Humulus lupulus (assembly GCF_963169125.1). Lineage (NCBI taxonomy): Eukaryota > Viridiplantae > Streptophyta > Magnoliopsida > Rosales > Cannabaceae > Humulus > Humulus lupulus. The sequence goes on along the minus strand of NC_084802.1, from coordinate 148,326,047 downwards.
ATCGGGTAGTAGAATCCCTCCCGAGCCCTTAAGTTTGAGTTCTCGAGCTTAAGAATCTGTTTTGGCCATTTTACTTAATTACAGCCACGACCTAGCCCTTAGGGCTGTGGTACACTACAAGTCAGAGAGCCTAAGGATCTCTCCTGGGGGAGACGAGTCGTGGCGCGCCCTAACCTATGCTGCGACACCTGGGCGATTCAGCAAGACCCCCAAGGTCTTCTTGGTTCATGCAGGTTGCGGTGCTAAGGAATAGCGCCGCGGTGTGACCTCACGAACCCAGTTTTTCCCAGCATTTTCTTGAGTGAATTCCCCTGAAATTCACCCAAATCAATACCTAAACCCAGAATTCAGTCCAGAACTCATATCAACACAACACAATCAATATAATTACCCCAAAAACTACTTCATAATCTCACCAAAATCCAAAAATCAGCCTATGGTTTAAGCTCCATGAAAACCCTTAAATTAAAGCAGAAAACAAACAGAAAGCAAAATAAAATCCTTACCTCAACTAAGAATTCGACCTTGAGCTAAATCCCAAACACTTCAAGCATCAAATTCCTCAATTCTTGAGCCAATTCTCCTAGAGTTTCACTAATCCTCCATGCACACCAAGGGAGAGTGAGTGAGCCGAATAGAGAGAGAGAAAGAGTACGGGACTAAGAGACTAAGTTCCTTCTATTTCTGACTACATCTCAAGGCTTCCCCCAAGTCTATCTTTAGCTTCAAAATGACCAAAATATCCCTAGGTCAATTCTTAGTCCTTTGTGTTGACTGTCTTTTTAGCCAAGGACGTAAGAACGTCAACTACGACAAGCCTTCAAGAGAATTATAAACGACAACAGACAGTTTTTATCAATGAAAGTAAATAACACGAGATTTTATAGTGGTTCAGCCCCGATAATCGGTAATAGCCTAATCCACTTAGAGATTTTATTACTGTATTCACACTCAAGATCAGATGAACAGTGTCAACTGAGTTTCTTCAGTGCAAAATATTCCAGGAAACAAAAAGGGGTTCTCTCAGGGAAAAACACTTTCTCTCTCTAGAACACAGGTTAACTCTTAATTTTGCCAAAAATGTCCCTTTACGATCCTCCCAACTCTCTATTTATATACCTGGGATTCTCAACTGGTATCCCCTTTAGATAGGGATATTTTATTATTCACCTTATATTTATATTACAATAAATGTTTAAAATACAACTGATCCCTAAATTCGAGTGAGGAGTGAGAGATTCCCGGATGCTTAGACCAATTCTCACTGAAGTCGTTTCGGGAAGTTTGACGTAGTCTCACATGCATGTTTGTGACGCCCCACATCACTATGGCTGCTTTCTGGAATGACGACTGGCCCTACAAACCAAGACAAGTCTTTTCAACGTGCTTTGTGCTCACTCGCACACTTCCTGGGAAAACTTCCCAGGAGGTCACCCATCCCTAGATTACTCCAGGCCAAGCAAGCTTAACCATGGAGTTCTCAAGTGATGGGCTACTAAAAAGAAGATGCACCTTCCTGATATAGGTAGTACCCACCAATCCATTTAAGCCCTCTTCAACTGTGTAGTCCCATACCGACAAAGTCTTAGAATCATTACACTTGACCTTCCCCAGGTGGTGTGGGATTGCACAGCTTACCCGGTCTTTCCCCTTACGGATCACGGGATTCTGACTGTCACAATCACCCCCCTTTACGGGCCTGACGTCCCCGTCGGCCACACTTCCGGCTGGGTCAAGGCTCTTATACCATTATGTGACGCCCCACATCACTATGGCTGCTTTCTGGAATGACGACTGGCCCTACAAACCAAGACAAGTCTTTCCAGCGTGCTTTGTCCTCACTCGCACACTTCCTGGGAAAACTTCCCAGGAGGTCACCCATCCCTTTATTACTCCAGGCCAAGCACGCTTAACCATGGAGTTCTCAAGTGATGGGCTACCGAAAAGAAGATGCACCTTCCTGATATAGGTAGTACCCATCAATCCATTTAAGCCCTCTTCAACTGTGTAGTCCCATACCTACACAGTCTTAGAATCATTACACTTGACCTTCCCCAGGCGGTGTGGGATTGCACAGCTTACCCGGTCTTTCCCCTTACGGATCACGGGATTCTGACTGTCACAATGTTGATTACTCCTTCAAGCTTTTTGTGGGTCAAAGGTGGTATGTGCATGGCTCTCCTCGAACCAAAGGTCACGTAAGTTTGGCTCTCCTCGGATCAAGGTGGTCCGAGGCCACTTCCTTTGCTCCTTACCTCGGGCAAGTCTGAGGTATACTCCTTCATTGTGTCCGATCGGACACAATGGTTTTCTTCTTGGCTTAAGGTGGTTCAAACCACCCTCTTTGGCATCTTACCTCGGTCAAGCCCGAGCCCATTTCCTTTAGTCAAGGTCCGATCGGACCTTGTACTCTCCTCCTCGGACCAAGGTGGTCCGAGCCATCTCTTCATGCCATCTCCTCGGACCAAAATGGTCCAAAGGCTCCTCTCCCATGGGCATGTCCGATCGGACATGGTGCCCTTCTCCTCGGACCAAAATGGTCCGAGCCTCTCCTTTTCAACCAAGGTCCGATCGGACCTTGTAATCTTCTCCTCGGACCAAGGTGGTCCGAGCCTACCTACCTTCCTCCTCCTTCTCACCTAGTTCAAGCCCAAGCATACCTCTTCCATGGCACATCCGATCGGCCATTATGTGGCCTTCCCCTTGACTAAAACTTAAGCCTTAGCCATTCTCTTTGGACACATTTGAGCCAAAATATCAAGAGGCTCCCCAAGATTAGGTCCGATCGGACCTATTGCTTTTATCCCTTGAACCAAAATCCAAATCTCTCCTTCAATCTTCTTGGACTTGGCTTCTAATCAATTATTAGGGTCTTCAAACTGGGGTCTGAGCCAAGCAACCCTCAGACCAAATATTCTCTTCAGTCGGGTGTATTTGGCTTGACTATCTGTCTAATTTCTTAACTGGTGCATTGGGCCACTGCTAAGCCAGATCACCCCACTAACTCATGCCATGTGCCAATTTTATTGCCACATCATTCTTTTCAAATTTTTGGGATAACATTTGCCCCCCAAGTTTATTATATGATTCATTCACGTAATAAAATTTTTCTCCAGTTGACGTCATTATAAAAAATAGTAACTGTTCATCTCCATGCAGCAGACCCACGATCACTGCAAAAATCCACCCATGATCGTGGAGAGAAAAATAGTCCCAGAATGCCAAAGGTCCAAAAGTAAATAAAAACCCACTTTTTTCCCTATATATATCTCCACTCTACACCCTTTTCTTCACACATACGAAAATCACTCTAAAAAAGAAACCTCTCACCTTCTTCTTCTCTTTTGGCCGAAATCCCCAAGGGTTTCCTTCTTCTTGCCAATTCCAAAAGCTTCAAGGGGAGCTCTTCATCTTCAAGCAATTTCAAGCAAACCAAAAGTCTTCCAACCTTGAGTAAGTCTCCTTTTCCATTCCTTTTATATTGTTATATTTTTTTTTTCAGAAATTTTCTAAAAAAAATGCCATGGCCGAACCCCATAGCCTGCATGTTCTTGAAGTTCTTATGAATGTTTTGTACAATGTGTTTGCTTGTTGTCTTGATGATGTTTGTGGCATGGGCAGCCTGAAATTACCCCTAATTTCATAGGAATTTCAAGACAAATAAGCTATTTTGACATGAATATGAATATGGGTTTTGAGGGTTTTTGATAGTGTAATGGGTTTCTAAGAACATGAAGAAAAACCTTTCATTTCTATGCTTTGATCTTGTTTTTTGTATGTGTGAATGAAGGAATGTGTTTAAACTAGGGATTTTAGGGCTTTGCCCATTTGATTTGGATTTGGGGTAGGCAAAGTGTGCAATTAGGGACTTTGTCTACATGATTTTGCCAAAAATTTCTGGGTATACGTGTGGTCCGATCGGACCACACTTTGTCCTCCTCGGGGGCTCACGTTCGATCAGAGATGGTGAGCTGTGGCTGAAGCTTGAGGCGTGCATCTCTTTTGAACGAGGCGAGTGATCATGTCCGATCGGACATTGAAATTTTTTTTAGACAAGTGTGTGGTCCGATCGGACCACACCTTCCTTCCTTTGCATTGAAGTGCCCAACTCTCTTGACAGCAAATGTTGAACCCCTTTAGATGCCCATGCCCGATCTGACACAATGTGTTGCTGCTGGCTAGGAGCTTCGCAGGCACAAAGCATACCAGGCGCTGGACATTCAGACCGTGGGTGCATATCCTCTCCTCGGGTGTGCTACGTCCGATCGGACATTTTGGGGGACTTCACGCTGGGCTCGCACGGTGGAAAGGCTGGACGTCTCCTTGGCCAGGCTATGTCCGATCGGACCAATATTGTTCTGCTCTGGGCTCGCATGGATGCAGGGCTGGACGTCTCCTTGGACTCCCACGGCTGTCGAACTCCTACTGGGTCATGAGTATCCAACACGTCTTGGCATTCGCTCGAATGCAATAGGCTAGGCCACCTCCTAGAGTAAGCACACGGTCTGATCGGACCGTCTCCATTTCTTGTGGCTCGTACGCCTCTTTGGTCATGCTCACTTAGTGGGTCTAGGCATCCGATCGGAGGCATTTAGATAAGACCATTCCCTTGAGCCCAAAATGTGGTCCGATCGGACCACACCTAACTTCTTAGGCCTTGGCCTTCTTTCCTTCCAAATGCATAACCAACCTCTTAGCATGTTAACTTATAGGAAAACCTCAAAAGTGCCCCTTTCTATAAACTTTAATAAGTTCAACACCCCAAGTACTTTTTAGGCACTCTTGAGCATTAAAATTATTTTTTCCATATGTGTTATATTTTTATAACTTAGACAAAATTTTCCAAGTATAAAAATAACTCTTATTTTTGATGAATTTTTTCTGTATGGTTACTCACCTCCCCATGTTTTATTAATTTTTGTAGATGAATCACTCTGACTATAGGGGAGGTGACAATCATACGGACTCCGAAACATCCGCCCCCCAAACAATCAAGACTCCCTTAAATAGCGATTCCTCACTAGACTCGTCTACTGGTTGCACTCCAGAGGACCGTCTTTGCCGTTTCAAGCAGATCCTCCCTCGCTCAGCCTTGTATCTTCTCCACGAGGAACAGTTCCTTCGACAAGCTTCTCAGTCGACGATGAGGGTGAAGCAATCTAACAGGTTCCCTCAGGAACATGATCCGCAGGTTGCCCGCAGAGCGGTGAAGAAGGTGGTAAAGCGCAATCATACTCGCACTACCACGGCTTCCAGAAAACCTTCTCAGGAATTTGCTACGGCGATCCAGGATTTGGCTGTCCAGAAGCCACGTAATGAGGGAGAAGAAGGACCCTCCTGGTTCATTGCTGATGCATCAAAACTTAATCCCGCGCTGTTTCAAAAACACATTGAAGCTTTAGGCTTGAGCGGGGAAAACGTGATATGTTCGGGCTCGCACCAAAGAGCCAATAGGCCCGGCGGAAGATATTGCGCCTGGTCCAGGCATCATGTGCACGCTGGAGCAACACTCCCGCTACACATCTATTTCCGGTCTGTAGCTGATTACTTCAACGTCTCCCCATTCCAGATCGCACCGAATGGGATCCAGGCACTCTCGGCGTTGTACATCCTTTACTTCCTGAATGGTTGGGACGAGCCCACCCCTCATGAGGTGCATTACCTGTTTGATCTTAGGACCAATCCTTCCCACAACAACTCAGGCTTCTTCCACTTCTATCATAGGCACAGGGGGATTACATATCTCAACGGTATTTCTCATAAATCGAACCCCGGGAAGTATCATAAAGAATACTTCCTTACATTGGACATTGAGGCCAACAACTTGGCCTTTACACGCTCGGGTCCATTCGAGCGACCGTTGCCTACTAAAGGGATGTTTAAGCGGGCCTAGAAGTTGGCTAACATGAGTCTTAAAGAGAAGGATGTGAAAAAATTGGTCACCTTGGACCTCCTTCAGATGGTGGGCCTGGTGCTGTGTGACCAAGATTTGGCTGTGGAAAGTACCACCGGGGAGAGCGACACTACCGATCAGTCCAACGTGGGAACGGAGCTAATGACTGATCAGCTTTCTCCTGGACCTTCTCCGCTTTCTTGTAGACCTGGCGACTTAGTCATTAGAGAACCCGATCCTCAGCGCAGATCTACTATTCCCGCTCAGCCTGGGAAAGGAAAGGCTATCCAGGTTGAGGGGGAACTTAGCTCATCCTCAGACGACGAGGATGAGTTCCTTGATCAGATCCTCAACGCAGGTAACACATGTCTAGTGAGAATAGGAATATTTTTGATAACTCGGTAATTAGAGAGTAACAAAAATGTAGTATACACTTGTACACGTTTCATTATGTTTATATCTCTAACAACCTTGTGTTTTCCTCCTTTGCAGATTCAGACATGTTCAGAGAATGCGTTGCTTCAAAGAGGAAAACTGGCGATGGAAGTGGCTCTATGCCCCCATAGAAGATTCAGAAGGTAGTACCGCCCAGTCAAGGGAGCAAACTGAGGGACCGACTACACTTCCGCCATTGACTCCCTCTTCCCTTCCTCCTTCTGCGAGCTTAACTCCTACCCACCAGGGTAGCTCGAGCGAGCTCTTTAGTGCTGTTAGTGATCTAGGCAAGGGACTTCTTAAGGAGATCGGCCACGATGCTTCAACGCTCCAAAGCTTAGAATCCTACCCTCGGCTTAGTGTCGAAGTCGTCTTGAAGAGGGGGCTTGCTCAACTGATGAAGGTAAGTATTTTCTCTTAAGACAATTTATTATTAGTATTTTTGCTTGTAATAACCTTTTTTCTTCCATGCAGTCACTTGTCACCATTGGTCACGCTCAGCTCCGAGCCGTAGACTACAAGGAGTTGATCAAGGTGTTGAACGATCAACTGGTGGAGGCCAAATCCAAGCTGGAGCAAGCAGAGAGAACCGTAGCTGAACGGGACGAGTCTCTCAAAAAGCTTTCTAATGAGAACCAGAAGCAGGCTCAAAACAACGCTTCCTTGACAACTCAATTGGAGAAGCAGTCCCTCGAGAACAAAGAGTTAGCTCGAGACAATGAGAGGTTAATCTGCAAAATCGAAGAGTTGAAACAAGAAAAGGAGCTCGACTTGATTCGCTTTGAGGAGGCCAATTTCGACTGCTTCTATAAGGTCTGGAAGTTGAACAAACCTCTCAATCTTGATTGTTTCTCCAAGGTGGCCCAGGCAGAGGAGCTTGCCAGATGTGAAGCAAGTGCCGCTGAAGAAGCTGCCAATCCTCCTGCACTTACTCCCGCCTCTTCTGCTTTATCATTCCGAGCGAGAGGGGCAGCTGATGCCGAGGAGGGGGTCGATCAACCCATTAGAGGAGCACGCCAGTGACTCCCTCTCGTAGTTCATCATAGTTTACTTTACTTTGTATTTTGTTGCTCGAACTAGTGAGCTATTTTGACACTTAGCACTTCACTCTTTCTTTTTCGACAACTTTAAACTCTTAAGTTTTTATTGTACATAGCAAAGTTCTTAGATTGCCTTTAATTTCACATGAGTATTTAGTTTTCTAACTTAGAAATTTTTACCATTCCATAAGTCATACTAAATATACTTCCTCATGCTCTTATTGCTCTAACTTTTTATGAGCATAAATTTTATATTACACGAATATCCGTTTCTAACTTAAAATTTGAAAAATTCTAAGTTACTTAAGCTTTGTAAAACAAGTTAGCTTAATGGCTTTTTTTTTAGACTTCCAAGCTTACAAGTCAGCCCAAACAAATATATTTGCTCGTGTTCTTATTGCCTGTGTTGAAATACATATCAGTATACCCTATGTGCCCCCCAAGTGATTGAGGGTTGATAAATCCTTGATCACTTGCTACTTGATTGAATTTGTCCGAGTAGTTACTACTCGCGAAACACATAAAATATACTAACTATCTCAGTAGTTGATCACTACAAAAACATTATTTAAACGTTGGTCCTTCATATCATGATATCGACTAGTTGAACACTGTTCGGTATACATTTACACTTAGCTTTTAGAAGACCTGTTTTGTTTAAATCATTATGACAGTTGAACACTGCCAAGCAAAAATAATCAACACATATGCAAAATTTGTAGCAAGATGCGACCACGCTGCGCGTGGTCTCTTTTATTACTCGTAATAATAAGTGACAAAACGTGTCTAACAACGAGTTCCAAACAAAATAACATTGTTCAAAATAATGCAACTAGGTAGCAAATAACCAGTTCACAAACAAAAAACTTTAAATAACAAGTTAAGCACTTGATACAAAGCTACTACTCTGCAAGCAGTATTTATTGATAATATTTTCTCAAGTGCTCGCCATTCCAGTAGTTCCTGATCAGCTCTCCATTCAATCGAGCAAGCTTGTAGGTGCCGGGCGGTAAGACTTGCTCAATTTGATACGGTCCTTCCCAATTTGGTCCTAGCACACCAGCTGCTGGGTCTCTAACAAACACCTTCCTTAGGACCAAATCTCCGACCTGGAACTTTCTATCTCGCACTCTGGAATTGAAGTAGCGTGCCACTTTTTGCTGATGAGCTGCTACTCTGAGGCTTGCCTCCTCTCTTCTTTCCTCGAGGAAGTCCAATGATTCTGCTAACAACTGATGGTTCTCCTCTTGGTTGTACATGGTCCTTCTATGAGAGGGTGGGTCTATCTCCACAGGTAACATGGCTTCATACCCATATGCCAAAGAGAATGGAGTATGACCAGTTGCCGTCCGAGCAGTAGTCCTATATGACCAAAGGACCTATGGTAACTCTTCTGCCCAAGCACCCTTAGCTTGCTCCAAGCGCTTTTTTAGAGTGTCCTTCAATGTTTTGTTCACTGCTTCAACCTGCCCATTGGCTTGAGGATGGGCTATCGAGGAGAAACTCTTGGTGATGCCATGCCGAGTGCAAAAATCGATAAATAAGTCACTGTCAAACTGGGTGCCATTGTCAGACACTATCTCCTTAGGTAGACCATAGCGACATATTATGTTTTTAACCACAAAATCTAATACTTTCTTCGATGTGATCGTAGCTAATGGCTCGGCCTCAGTCCACTTAGTAAAATAATCTACTGTGACCACCGCAAACTGCACTCCTCCTTTTCCCTTGGGCAACTTCCCAATTAGATCAATGCCCCACACTGCAAAAGGCCACGGACTTTGCATTTGTTTCAAAACATTTGGGGGTGCTCGGGGCACTTTAGAAAATCTTTGGCATTTGTCACACCTTTTCACATATTCCATAGAGTCCTCGTTCATAGTAGGCCAGAAAAATCCTTGCCTCAAGATCTTTTTAGATAGGCTCTACCCCCCAGCATGGTCTCCACAAAACCCCTCATGCACCTCAGCTAATAAGCTCTTTGACTGGTCGGGCGTTATGCACCTGAGTAGAGTCAAGGAGTATCCTCTCCTATACAACACTCCATCCACCATGGTGTATCTAGCAGCTTGCCTCATAACCTTCCTTGCTTCATTATGACCATCTGGGAGGGTCCCTTGCTCAAGGTAAGCAATGATGGGAGTCATCCAGGTGTCGGCTATCGTAATCGGCATGGCCTCTTGTCTATCAATGCTCGGCTCTGCTAAGTATTCTACTGGTACTATATTTAGAGTTTCGGCATCCTTTGCACTAGCAAGCTTTGCTAGAGCATCGGCATTGGAATTCTGCTCCCTTGGTACTAACTTGATGGTATACCCCTCAAACTGGGCTAGCAAATCCTTGGTTTTTTTTAAGTATGCCACCATGCGTAGGCCCCTTGCCTGGTACTCCCCCAGTACTTGATAAACCACCAATTGGGAATCACTATTTATCTCCACTGACCGGGCACGTACATCTCTAGCTAGTCGCAAGCCTGCTAAGAGGGCCTCATACTCCGCTTCGTTGATAGAAGCATTAAATCCGAATCATAGTGCACAATGAATTCGGTGCTTCTCTGGTGTGACTAGTATAATCCCAGCTCCTGAATGGTGCTCATTTGACGATCCATCAACAAAAAATTGCCAAGTAGGAATTTCTTCTTTTAGCCCAGTAACACTCTCCCGCTGGTCGGGGACCTCAACGATTCTGGTACACTCAGCGATGAAATCCGCCAAAGCTTGGCCTTTAATAGTAGTCCTTGATTGGTACTTGATTTCAAACTGGCCTAGCTCGACCGCCCATTTAAGTAGCCGACCAGACGACTCCGGCTTCTGTAAAACTTGGCGAAGAGGCTGGTCAGTAAGGACCTTGATGGGGTGTGCCTGAAAGTTCGGCAGCAATTTTCGTGACGCAAGTACCAAGCAGTAGGCCAACTTCTCGATCATGGGGTATCGGGACTCCGCTCCTACCAAACGCTTGCTAACGTAATATACTGGGTGCTGCACCTTATCCTCCTCACGTACTAAGGCAGCACTAACTGCGTGTTCCGTGACTGCTAGATACATGAATAGGTCTTCTCCATCAACTGGCTTAGAAAGAACAGGAGGTTGGGCCAAATGCTCCTTTATCGCCTGGAAAGCTTGTTCACACTCTGCGGTCCACTCAAACTTCTTGCCTCCTTTAAGCAGGTTAAAAAATGGGACGCACTTGTCCGTTGATTTCGAAACGAACCTGCTTAGAGACGCTATCCGCCCAGTCAAGCTTTGCACATCCTTTATTCTTGTCAAAGACTTCATCTCTATGAGAGCTTTGATCTTCTCTGGGTTTGCCTCTATTCCTTGGGAGTTAACAATAAACCCAAGGAATTTTCCAGAACCCACTCCAAATGAACACTTGAGGGGGTTTAACTTCATGTTATACCTCCTCAATATTGCAAAGCACTCCTCTAAGTCTCCCACGTGCCCCTCAGCTTCCTTTGACTTCACCAGCATATCGTCTACATATACTTCCATGCTCTTGCCGATTAAGTCACGAAACATACCATTCACCAAGCGCTGGTAGGTAGCTCCTGCATTCTTTAATCCGAAGGGCATCACTCTATAGCAATACAGTCCTATATCTGTTCGGAAGCTGGTATGCTCTTCATCAGGAGGATGCATGCTGATCTGATTGTACCCCGAATACGCGTCCATGAAGCACAAAGTCTCGTGACCAGAGGTTGCATCTACCAGCTGGTCTATTCTTGGTAAAGGAAAGCAATCCTTCGGGCACGCTTTGTTTAGATCAGTAAAATCTACACAAGTCCTCCACTTTCCATTGGGTTTGGGCACCAAGACTGGGTTTGAAACCCAAGCTGGGTAGTATGCCTCTCTAATAAACCCATTCTCCGTCAATCGCTCTACCTCCTCCTTAAGAGCCTTTGCTCGATCCTTGTCAAGCAGCCTCCTCTTCTGCTGTACCGCTGGATATCTTTCATCCACGTTGAGCACGTGGCTGATCACAGTTGGTGAGATACCCACCATATCCTTGTGAGACCAGGCGAAGACATCTTGATTTCTTCGCAAGAATTCTATCAGCTATACTCTCACCTCAGCTTTCAACTTCTTCCCAATCTTGACCCCTCTTGTCTGGTCATTCTCATCTATAGGGACTTCCTCTAACTCCTTGGACGGTCCCACATCACTCTCATAATCCCTAAAGCAAGGATCAATATCTCTTCCCTCGCTTTGGGCAACGCCCTATTTGGTGACTTCATCACCTGATGGGGTCTTCTGCTCTTTTAAACTAGGAGTGCTCTCCTGGCTACACTCCTCCAACATCTCTTCATCGTTCACTACTACAAGACTTTGGTCTACATCCATCTCATCCACCTCCTCTTTTTCAACACTCACAATCATGTTGTTCTCCTTGGCACCTTTCTTCGCCTTAGCTATCGAGGCATTATAGCACTCTCTAGCTTCCCTTTGGTCTCCTTGGACACAGCCTATGCCAGCGCTAGTCGGGAACTTCATAGATAGGTGCCAAATTGAAACTACTGCATGCAAATTGGTGAGTAGCGGTCGACCAATAACCACATTGTAGGCGGACGGGCAGTCAACAATCAAAAACTCAGTCATCACGGTCTCATGCTTGGGGGCTTCCCCCGTGGTGACTGGTAACTTGATTGTCCCAGTTTGTGACAGTCCCTCTCCAGTAAATCCATAAATGACGTGAGAGCATGGCTTCAAGTCATTGATGGATAGCTTCATCTTTTCAAAAGAGGACTTATAAATAATGTTTACGGAGCTTCCTGTATCAACTAGACATCTTTTCACCTTCATATCAGCTATTTGGACTGTCACAACAAGAGGGTCGTTGTGAGGATACCTCACGTGTTTAGCATCTTCTTCAGTGAAAGTGAGGGACTCACTTTCATACCTTGGGTTCTTGGATGGTCGCTCCTCCACCGTCATGACCTCGGAGGTGGATGTCGCACCCAACTCATGACGAAGGGTGCGAGCATATCTCTCCCTCGCCTTGTTGCTGTCTCTAGCAAGATGTGGCCCTCCACATATTGTATCTAGTGTGAAGTCCACAGGTTCAGGTTGCAAAGGTGGGGACCGTTGCCGCTTGAACCCAGGATTATTGCTGCTTCCCTCTCCCTGGGTCTTCTCTGCCTTATACTTTTTTAGTTTCCCCGACCGGAGGAGAAACTCTATCTCATCCTTAAGGTGATTACACTCAATCGTGTCGTGACCATAGTCTCCATGGAAACGACAGAACTTGTTCTTATCCCTCTTACTCATTTCCTTCTTGATTGGTGGGGGTCTCCGGTAAGGGACCTCCTGATGGCTGGCTAGATAGATCTCCGCTCGGGTCGCCGAAAGAGTGGTGTAGTTGGTGAATCGAGGTTCATACTTTGTTGGCTTGTCATTCGATCCCGACTTAGCTTTTTTCTCATTTCGGCGGTTAGACCCGTTATTCCCACGTTTCTTACTACCGCCTTGATCATTTCCGCTATCCTTCGGAGTTTCATCTGATCCATTTGGGTTGTTCAACCCATTCTCTCCTTTCTCAATGGCATCATCCAACTTCATGTACTTATATGCCCGGTCTAAAAACTGCTGTAAAGTTGAAATTGTATGGCGGTGGATGCTATCCCACAAAGGACTTCGATAAATAATACCAGAGGAGATTACAACCATCTTCCCTTCATCTCCAACCGTGGTAGCCCGATTGGCTTCTCTCATGAACCTTTGAATATAGTTCTTGAGAGACTCATCTTTACCTTGCCTAATGTCCACCAAGTGGTTGGCATAAACAGGAGGGGTTCGGGCAGTACTGAACTGCCTGCATAACTCCTTCCTAAAGCTCTCCCAAGAGGTGATGGAGTCGGGTTTGAACTTCCAGTACCACTCCTGGGCAGTGCCTGACAAGGTGGTGGGGAAGACTCTGCAGTGGTAGTCATCACTCACCCCAAGCAGCTCCATCTGATCTTTAAACTTCCCAACGTGTCTCACTGGGTCTGCCTTTTCTGTATAAACTGGCAATACCGGCGCTTTGTATTTCCTTGGTGGTTGGGCTGCTCTTATTCTAGCACAAAAAGGCTACCACTTCTGTGGTCTACCGGATCAATAACTGGTTGTTTTGACAAACTTTGGACAGCCGCCGTTAAAGCATCAAGCTGGGCTTGGATGCCTGGGGCCACTGCTGGGGACGCACTCTCGGGACCGTTTGGTCGGGCGCTCCTATCCGGCGTATCAACATCGAGTATTTCTACTCGACTGGTAGGATGGATTGGCTCTTTCCCTTCGACTGGAATGGTCCTCCTTCTGTCATCAATGACGTCCCTTAGGTCCTTCTGAGCAGTGTTCTTTCCCAACCGGTTGAACACCGTACTCCGAGTCTTCTCGGAAGGTCTACTAGGTGGAGCGTGCTCTTTGCCATTACGCTGGTTGGGGTGCCGTGGTGGCTTCTCCGTTTGAGCCAGTTGATCCTCACCTCCTCATCGGTTATTATTCTCCTCCTTCGACTGGTTGGTGTGGTGACTGTCCGCTTCATCACGCCCATGTCCATCTTTGAAGTGGGAAGTTTCCTTGCCACGGGGAGCCTTGTTGTGCCCCTGCTCAGAGGGTGTATTCTTGCTGCTTGACTTATGACTCCCTGACCTGGAAGTCTCTGATCTGGGGCTCCTTAAGGGGGTCTAGGAGTTCCCCCTTTGGGTTGAGGCAGTGCGCGATTGGACTCCCTCTTCCTCATGACCAGGTGGGTTACCACCATTCCTGCCTGGCCTATCAGTTTTCTTATGACCAGCCTCTGTGGTCCTTGCCTCTGGGGTGGGTGTCACCCCAGGCACAGCTTGAGCATTGGCTCGGGTCAATTGCGTAGCTGCCTCCAGAGCAAGTGCAGCTTCGCGATGTCGCCTGTCGGCCTCCTCTTGCTGCCGACGGATCTCCTCGCTCCTAGCGTCCATATCCCGCCTCTGCTTGGCCATTTCCTCAGCAAAGGCCTCCTGCCTAGCATTGAACTGGGCTAACTCCTCCTGGAATGCACTCATGGTCTCCTGGAGCTCCTCAACCTCAGGAGCTACATCCTCAAGCACGACCCTGGGCTCATTCTCACGATCTTGAACACTGGGACCCTCTGATTTGGCATGTTCCCTAGAGGTGCTTGCCTTCTTGGAGGCCGCGGTGGTGTTCTTAGGCGCCATATTGCTTCAGGGACTGTCTGTCTTCTCTTCAGGCTCTCAATGAAAGCATGAAAATGTTGACTGTCTTTTTAGCCAACGACGTAAGAACGTCAACTACGACAAGCCTTCAAGAGAATTATAAACGACAACAGATAGTTTTTATCAATGAAAGTAAATAACACGAGATTTTATAGTGGTTCAGCCCCGATAATCGGTAATAGCGTAATCCACTTAGAGATTTTATTACTGTATTCACACTCAAGATCAGATGAACAGTGTCAACTGAGTTTCTTCAGTGCAAAATATTCCAGGAAACAAAAAGGGGTTCTCTCAGGGAAAAACACTTTCTCTCTCTAGAACACAGGTTAACTCTTAATTTTGCCAAAAAAGTCCCTTTACGATCCTCCCAACTCTCTATTTATATACCTGGGATTCTCAACTGGTATCCCCTTTAGATAGAGATATTTTATTATTCACCTTATATTTATATTACAATAAATGTTTAAAATACAACTGATCCCTAAATTCGAGTGAGGAGTGAGAGATTCCCGGATGCTTAGACCAATTCTCACTGAAGTCGTTTTGGGAAGTTTGACGTAGTCTCACATGCATGTTGATTACTCCTTCAAGCTTTTCGTGGGTCAAAGGTGGTATGTGCATGGCTCTCCTCGGACCAAAGGTCATGTAAGTTTGGCTCTCCTCGGACCAAGGTGGTCCGAGGCCACTTCCTTTGCTCCTTACCTCGGGCAAGTCTGAGGTATACTCCTTCATTGTGTCCGATCGGACACAATGGTTTTCTTCTTGGCTTAAGGTGGTTCAAACCACCCTCTTTGGCATCTTACCTTGGTCAAGCCCGAGCCCATTTCCTTCAGTCAAGGTCCGATTGGACCTTGTACTCTCCTCCTCGGACCAAGGTGGTCCGAGCCATCTCTTCATGCCATCTCCTCGGACCAAAATGGTCCAAAGGCTCCTCTCCCATGGGCATGTCCGATCGGACATGGTGCCCTTCTCCTTGGACCAAAATGGTCCGAGCCTCTCCTTTTCAACCAAGGTCTGATCGGACCTTGTAATCTTCTCCTCGGACCAAGGTGGTCCGAGCCTACCTTCCTCCTCCTTCTCACCTAGTTCAAGCCCAAGCATACCTCTTCCATGGCACATCTGATCGGCCATTATGTGGCCTTCCCCTTGACTAAAACTTAAGCCTTAGCCATTCTCTTTGGACACGTTTGAGCCAAAATATCAAGAGGCTCCCCAAGCTTAGGTCCGATCGGACCTATTGCTTTTATCCCTTGAACCAAAATCCAAATCTCTCCTTTAATCTTCTTGGACTTGGCTTCAAATCAATTATTAGGGTCTTCAAACTGGGGTCTGAGCCAAGCAACCCTCAGACCAAATATTCTCTTCGGTCGGATGTATTTGGCTTGACTATCTGTCCAATTTCTTAACTGGTGCATTGGGCCACTGCTAAGCCAGATCACCCCACTAACTCATGCCATGTGCCAATTTTATTGCCACATCATTCTTTTCAAATTTTTGGGATAACACTTTGATACCTCTAAGGGCAAACCAGTCATTTGCCCCATTCCTGCTAATTCCTCGAGTATTCCTACAAATTCCTAATTAATCTCGACATACCCAAATAATTAAATAACTACCCATTACCCGGTAAATCCCGAATACATGCTAAATTCCCAAAATACCCCTAGGCTCACCCCGACCCAGGTATTTGACTCCGTTGGGACTATTCTGCTAATCCGCTCACTAAGATCGCCTCAGACGATACATCTCATATATATATCCTCATAATACAAATACACCCTCAATGGGTCAAAATTACAAATATGCCCCAATTTACAAAAATGGGCCCCCATGCATATTTAGTACACATAAACATGCATATCTATTCACATTACTACAAAAATAATTTATACCGCATAATCATACATATATTAAACTAGTTCCACCTATAACTGTTATTGTGCCCTCCTAACACAGTAATCAAGGCACTCGGCCTTAATAGCAAATTCGGGATGTTATAAAAGAAGGTTAGCAACTCCGGAATCTAAAACCCAAGATGACATATCGTCTTCCACTATACACACTTCAAGTACAAGTAAATCAGATTTACCTTTCTTTTTCTGCTGAGCAAGATACTTTTATAGTTTCTCTTCTAGTCAATTTCAACTCCACAGTAGAAACACTTTCCCTTTAGTTCCTTCTATTTGGAGTTGTTGTCATTCTTGTTCTCCTTGGCTTTTGGTAACTTGTTTCCTTTCTGGGACTTCTTGCCCTTAATTTGGTCCTAGTCATTGTTCTTCTTCCTCTTCTTGGTTTTATCCTCAGAGGTTGAAGGTTTCTCTTCTGTCACATTTTCCTCAGCCTCTCTGGTTATGGACTTGTTAAGAGACTCAGATGTTTGCAATTCATTCAACAGTTGGGTCATGTTGAATTCCAATAGTTGGGTCATGTTGAATTCTAACTTATTCATAATATAGTTGGTTGTGAACGCAAAGAAAGCAAGAGTGAGAGATTCAAGTAATATGCTTACTTTTGTACGTTCATCAATGACGGCCCCATGTATTTCTGCTTCATGCATCACGTTGATCATGCTCAAGGAATGTTCATGCACAGAAACACCCTTCTTTATCTTAGTAGTCATCTAGGTTCTAGTAGCCTCATGTCTACTTTGATCATATTGCTTCCCAAACATGGCCTTCAAAGATTCCATTATCTCAAAAGTAGTTTCCATGGGTTCATGCTTTGTTCTCAGAACATCATTCATGCTCACAAGTATGTAACACTTAGCCTTATTATTAGATTGAATCCAGGCATCATATTTGTCCCGAATATTCTTCGAGGCATTGGCAGCGGGCTCTTCATTACATTACTCAATTAGGACAAATTTGTGGTTCTCATAGATCAACATTAAATTTAGATTCGATTTCAATCTTATAAAGTTATCACAATTAAAATTTTCAAGTGAAAGTAAAACAGTAATTGGATTGCCACCGTTCGACATTACTAAAAGAAATAAAATACAATAATATTACTATTTGAAAAAATATCAATAATTTGGAAAGTAAATGTGATGCATGAATGCAACAATTAAAACACATAAACTTAACATTTACTATTCAACGATACACTACCCAAAAAATAAAGTACCGTCTTAGGGTCGATCAAGTTAAATTCAGATAGCTTATAAGATATTCTTATCTTTATTATTTAAAACTTAAAATAACTCTTTATTTTCTCTTTCAAAAATATAGTATCGCTGGTATGGTCAAGATACAATTATCCACCGCACAGCTTAATTGCATCTTTGTAAGTGTAACTCATTATTTCAGAATTAATGACTTAACTTAGAGAGTGGCACCTTAGGGTCGGTCAAGCCTAAAATAAATCACTCTTTCCTATCTTCGTAAGAAGTAAACCTTGGTATTATTATGTCTAGAAACCTTTCTTAGGGGGACGAAAATAAAACTGTCTCGAGGCCCTATTCATATTTTACGGTGTTGTACTAATAATGGAGACCATTAGTCACATTGAGATGTTCATCTTGTCACACTTACTATTTTAGAAAAATTGTGTTTTATTAAACTAATAAATTAATTCTAAATTAATTACTAGTTTATTAATAACCCAATGAATGTAATTAATTACAAAATACATTTAATTATAAAAGAGCATGTTTATGCAATTAATGTGAGCTAGATAATTAACCATTACATTCATCTCACTTTACTAAAATACTTTTTAAATAAAGTTGGTTATCTTAAAGGCCTATAAAACTATTGTCTTTATTGTGGTGTGTTTTACCAAGTTTTAACTAATTTAAGACTTAGCAGTTTACATGCAATTGATTTCTCCAAAACAAGTCATATAAACACTTAAGGCAATCTTAGTTAATCATGTTTCTAAAAGATGCATGATTAATCAAAACTGTGTGGGGTTTCATGAATGGCATGTTATTGACTAATGGATGGTCATGTTATCAATCAAACATTAATTAACATTTATTTAAATAAATACAATAATGATGAACCGAGTACTATTGGGTATTTCTAAATTTACAACCCTTTGACAAAATAGAAATAAAATTCTAAAATTGGCCTCTAGTTGTTTGCAAGACTCCAAGAATCCTTATCTTCTCATATAGGCCATTCTTTATAATTCTTAGGAATTTGTTCGAACCAACTAATTAGAAACTAACTTTCAAACTAATCTATTTAATTAAAACTAACTTTTAATTCAATAACCATTTTTGTCATCTTTTTAATCTAGTTGAATTTAAATAATTAAAGAATCATATTCAAATAATTATTTAAAGTTAAGATAAGTTCTTAACCAACTAAAAGAAATTTTACTACTCTACAAAACTAACATAAGATAATTAATTTTTCAAATTCAAACAATTTGAAAAATAAATAAATTACAATATAATTAACATAAAAATAGAATATAACTTGGGCACCAAGATTGATGCCCTAGATCTCTTAGGGTCGGTGGCTACAAGGTGAGCAGAGGGTTTAACATCTCAAATTTGTTAATAGGGCTTAGAGTCTTGAATAACGTGTTGGGAGGACATAAATGGATTTATACGTGGATTTAATTGAATATATATGTGATTATGTGAAATATATGAGTTATATTAAGATATGACAATATATGCATTCTTAGGTGTATTAAATGTGATTGTGGGCCCGTTTTTGTGCAAAAGGACATTTTCGTAATTTTGACCCGTTAAGAGTAAAATTGTAATTTTATGTGTTATGTGATTGGAACCACATAATTATGTGAATATATTTACGATAATTGGCTTAAGTTGATCCTTTAGAGGGTGTTGGCGAAAAGTCACAACGGAGATTTATACTTGGCTTGGGGTGAGCCAAGGAGTATTTTGGTAATTTTTTGTAGGTTGGGAGTTAGTGGAGCATTATTGGGGGAAACATTCTTATTTGGTGGATTGGTAATTTCATTGGGAAATTAGGGGTGTAGATTAAGGTTTAGTGAGATTAATGACGAAATGACTAATTTTCCCTTGAGTAGGAGTATAGAGTGGGGGTATTATGGTCATTAGACCTATACACTAGAGTAAGGGGCAACAACACTTGGGAACACACTTGCATGTTTTTTTCCCTCTTATTTGCTCTTCTCTTGAGGTACTTCTAACGTCCCAAAAATGCAAATAAGGTTTAGTGCCTTTATTAGCGTGCCAAGATGACATAATTGGATATATGTTTGATTAATCGATTAAATGTGTGACTATGTGGCATACATGGTTTATATGAAAATATGAATATATATGCATGCTTATGTGTATTAAATATGCATGAGGGCCCGTTCTTGTTTAAACGGGCATATTTGTAATTTTGGCCCATTGTGGGCATAAATGTGATTATATGAGTTAAATGATTGAGACCACATTATTATGTGGATATATTTGTAGTGTTTGGCTCAAAGTGATCCTAGTGAGCGGAATAGTCACAACACGGTTTAATACCCGGCTCAAGGTTAGCCTAGGGGTATTTTGGGAAATTTAACAGATATAAGGGATTTATTGAGTAATGGGTAAGTATTTGGTAATTAGTTGGGCATGTCAGGACTAATTGGTAATTTGTAGAATGACTTGAGGAATTAGCGAGAATCAAGGCTAATGACCATTTTGCCTTCATGGGCAATAAAGGACTGAGATAAGTATAAGGGTAATTTGGACATTTGTGTAAGGGATGAGGTTAGGGAAAACTTTTGGAAATAACAAGAAAATACCAAGTGAAGAATTAAGATTTGCTATGTTTGGGAATCAACTCAGGGATTGAATACGTCATCAAGGTAAGATTTAAGCTTTGATTATTTGGTGGAATTATGATGTTAGTTGTTATCCAATAAATTAGCATTTGTGACGTGGTAGATAATCTCTTGACACGTGGCTAAATACCTGGAAAGCGTCTCCTAGAGTATCGACCAGGAGACACAGCAGAAGCAGGACAAGCCTGTCTTAACCACGACCAGTCTGGTCGGTAGTTCCGCTGGCAAGGCGACATTTATGGGAAGATCTTTGTGAATCCCGAATTTATCTCATGCAATCTTCTGGATATCCCATTATTCAGGGGATAATATCTGTAACAATATTTTGTAACCCTCCATGAGCCTATAAATAGCAAGATATAGCTCAAGGGAGGGACCTTTTGGAGCCTCTGAATCATAGAGATTATAAAATTTCTCCTAGTAAACTTGTATTGTTTGTCAGAAGTGTTGAAACTCATTGAACCCAAGTTCTCTGATCACACTTTTGATTCCCTATTAATATCATTCTAAGTGGACGTAGGTCATTACCAGATCCTGGGGCCGAACCACTATAAATTACTGTGTTTTCTTTACTTTTGTCATTACGTTATTCTCTATACATTCGTCTATATCATTCATATTTTGACTCCGTGTCAGTAGGCTAAATCGTGGGTCAACATTAGTATAGGTGTTCTTAAGCTTTTAAATTTCAATGGGGTTTTGCTGAATTCTGATTTCCTAAGAGGATTTTGGTTAGAATTTTAAGTGGTTGTGTTGCTCTGAGTATACTATTAAGGTATAAAGGCTCAAATTTTGGATCTAATGCATGTTGGGTTAGACTTTGATAAATTAGGTTGGAAGAAAATGTAGGAAAAGCCCAAGGATTTCTATATTCATAGCGCCGCGACCCAGTGCTTGGGCGTTGCAGCCTGTGTGACCCCAGGAGTCCTGGGGGGGCTTGTTGTTTTGCAGGCACGCCGCGACTCGAAAGGGCAAGTCGCGGTCCGCCTTCCCCTAGGATTTGGGGCTGGCGCCTCTGACTTGGGGGCACGCCGTTACCCTTAGGGCTAGGTGACAGCTCGCCTAGGCAGCCTTAGCCAAATTGGGTTTTTGGGCTCGAGTACTTAAACCTAAGCGCTCAGGATGAATTCTACTACCTGGTTTAGTAGAATTTGAGGTGCCGAAGGCTAGTATTTTATTCCAAAGCATTTAATTTAGTTGGAATTTAATAGTTATCCATTTTCAGCTATGACAAGGGTTACCGTAAAGGCTCGGAATTGAGGATCGTGCTCAGGACTGCTATACATCTTCAGCTCGAGATCTGAGGTATGAAAACTACACCCGAGTTGTGATTAGGGCTGAGATCCACTGTAAATGAACATATGTGAGATTATAAATGTATTTTTGTGTGGAGATATCTGGATAGGCATGTTTGTTAGTGTTGCTTTCGATTGTGTGTTTCGCAACCTATATATCTGTTATGTTTGATGTGAGAATTCGACCTAAGGGAGCCGAGGCTGATGTTAAGCATGCTGAATGCAACTCGATCTAAGCGAGTCAGGATCAGCTAAATAACTAGAGGGCTCAGCCTAAGGTCCCTGACACCTAAAAAATTGTATTAAGATTGAATTATATGTCTGTATTAACCTGTCCACTGTTGCCTAGCTTATCCCTTGTATTCTGTTGTTCATTGAACGAGTTGTTCTAAGTTTACTATGCACATTCTGTTGTTATCTATACTTATTGAATTTAGTTTTCTTGTTGTGCCTTGGCTCACGGGTGTTACGTTGTGTAGGTAAAGGCAAAGGATAGCTGGACCTGCTATGATTTGGAGAACTTTGGGGCCGGTGTGTACATCGGCAGCTGCTCGACCTCCACGGTCGAGGGATTTACAAGGACTAGAGCCAAAATTGTATTTTTCCAATTAGGCTAGCTGCAGTTGTATTTACTTTTGAGGGTTGTAAGCGCCTTGTAAACATGATTTTTTGGATCCTGTGTATCAAACTCTTATTTTAATGAAAGTCAACCATTTTATGATCAAGATCTTCTAACCCTAACCTGATAGTTGACTTTAGAAACACGTCTATGTCTAAACGAATTGATTAGCAAGTCTTGCACTATTTAAAATACAAAGTGTAACGGTCTTGGTTACCCAGGGCATTACAACTTGGTATCAGAGTAGTCTAGGTTTAAGGGTTTCTAAAGACTGGTTGGGCATGTACATTTGCCTCTAAAGACACGCTCGACTCAGGGTTCGGTAACCATATATGTGATTACACGTTTGTGTGTTTAAATGAAATATAAATTCTTTAATAGCATGTCTATTAGGGAGCATGAGATATACTGATAGGGCCTGGCCCTTGACTTCTATGTGGATATGATAAGCCGTGCTTATTAGAATTGCTATTGTATGTGAATGATTGTTTAATGGTTGCTTGCATTATGATTGTGTGTTGTTGGTTGAGTTTCAGCATTAGATCGTCGGGTGATTATAAATTTGTTATCATTGCTTGACAAGTCAAGTCATTGATTGCAGATAGACTTGGAGAGTTATGCCTCCAAGGATATCAATTCGACTAGCCGGCATCGGGGTTGAGGCTAGAGATGATAAGAAGGGCCAGAACCCTCCGCCAGTCCCTGGGAACTTTCATCATTTGCTTGCTAACGTGCAAGCTTGACTTCAGAGTCAAGAGAAAGAGATTCACCTTCTGAGGTAGCAGGCTTCGCCAGGGAGTGCTGCACGTGACTTGCCACCTTTTGTTGTACCAGTTATACAATCGTATGAGATTGGGAAAAGGTGGGAGCCGGTTTATGAAAGATTTAAGAAGCAGCATCCACCAAATTTAGAGGGATGACTAGATCCACTTAAGGCTAAATAGTGGATAAGTTTAATCACCTCCATATTGGACTTCATGAGGGTGGAAGGTAATGACTAGGTGGCTTGTGCCACCTATATGCTTCGTGATGATGCCCACATTTGGTGGGAGGTGGAATCACAGACTTGAGATGTTTCTACTATGAGTTGGGATGGGTTTAGAGACTTGTTCAACCAGAAATACTATAGTATTGCCGTCAGGGCAGTAAAGGTGAATGAGTTCATTGGGTTGGTACAGGGCAGCATGACAGTTACTGAGTATGCCCTGAAGTTTGATAGGCTAGCGAAATTTGTACCTAATCTAGTGCCTACAGATGTAGCCAGGAAGGATAGGTTTGGTTAAGGGCTTAATGCTATGATAGCACGAGATGTGATGATCACATTAGTACCTGGGGAGACAACACATGCCTAGGCGGTTGAGAAGGTCGTCTCTACTGAGGAGGTAGAGAATAAGATTTGGAGGGAGAGCGCTGTGATACGGGATGTTCGCAGGGTAGTGCCTCCACTTATAGGATTTTGTAGGGGCGGAGGCTCTAGTGACCAGAAGAGGAAGACCCCTGACACCTCGACCACTACTGGTCCTGATAGGAGGGGTCAGGGTGTCCAGAGTAGCCGCTAGGTAGGCGGTGAGACATGGAGAAGCTACCCGGAGTGAGCTAGATGCAGGAAGCGCCATCTGGGCGAATGTTGGACACCTCAAGAAAGATTGACCGACTTTGAAGAAAGAGGAACCAGGGAAGACGAATAGCTTGACTCCAGGTCGAGTGTTTTCCTTGACACAGGCAGAGGTTGAGGCTAGACCCTTGATAGTTCTAGTGCTGGCTCTTCATATATTGTATTGATTTACTCTAGTGGTACACATTCATTTTTTTCTAGATAATTGATTGATAGATTGTGTGGGCCTAGTGAGTATTATATTGTAGGGTTTAGGATTATATTGCCTATATGGGAACTGGTAGTTTCTAGAAAATGGATTAGAGCACTGCCAGTGATGGTGGACAATAGGGAACTATCAAAAGACTTTATTGAGTTGGGCATGGATGATTTTGACATGATTTTGAGATGGATTGACTAGTCAGTTATGGGGCAACCATACAATGTAGGAAAAAGATGGTCACTTTTGAGCTCAAGGGTGAGGACCCCTTTGTTTTCATGGGTACTATCACTACTACAAATATAGGGTTTCTCTGCGCTTTTTTTTCAATCTAAAATAAAAAGCGCAGAGAAAAGGATTGAAGGACACTTAGGAACTTTGTTACAGTGGTTTTTTTAAAAAACGCAATGTAAAGTAGGAAAAGTGGGAAGTGAAAACTTTTTCTCTGCGGTTTTCATAAAAAAAATGCAGAGAAAAGTTGCACTACTTTTCTCCACGGTTTTCTTAAGAAAACCGTAGAGAAATAAAGACTTTTCTTCGCGGTTTTATTGAAAAAACCGCAGAGAAAAGTAGTGTAACTTTTCAAAACTTTTACCAAGCATAACTTTGTGCTCGGTTGTCCGTTTTGATTTTTTTTTTAACTTTGATATAGAGCTTAGAGAGAGAAAGCTTGTATTCTCTAGAGAGAGAAACTCTATATTTTTCTACTTACACTTGAGAAACTCAGTTGGCTCAGGTCCATCTAATCTTAAGTGTATGCTTTATATATCACAACTCCAAGTGGATTAGGCTATTACCAACAAATTGGGGCTGAACCAGTATAAAATTATTGGTATCATATTTTCTATTCAAGGCTTACTGTAGTTTTGACGTCTATTTGTCGTTGGCCAAAATCATGGTCAACATTTTTGGTTCTTTCATTGAGAGCCTGAAGAGAAGAAACACACTACTATCATATCATTATGGCGCCCAAGAATACCAATGTGGCATCCAAGAAGTCAAGCACGTCAAAAGAGCTTGCTAGATCAGAAGGTCCTGGACCTCAAGACACTGGGACTGAGCCCAGGGTCTTGCTCGAGGAGACGACTCTAGAGGTTGAACAAATCCAGGAAGCCATAGGGTCCTTCCAAGAGGAGATGATGCAATTCAATGCTTGGCAGGAGTCATTTGCAGAAGAGATGGCCAGGAAGAAGGCTGCATTTGAGCAGGAAAGACGGGAGATGGATGCCAACACATTTATTGACTATTAATGTGCCACTTACTGACCATGCATTTCCACTTGTCACTTCTGATTGCCATGTCATCGAAATGAAATTTTGGGGATAACATTTGCCCCCCAAGTTTATTATATGATTTACTCGTATGATAAACTTTTTCTATAGAATTTTTTTTTTGAGGTCATCCAAAAGATTCCATCCGGTCAGTAACCTTCACTTTGTAGTAAACCCACGACTTAACTTTTCTGTCCATAAAAACGGTAGTTATCAGTTTCCCATTTCCATTGCTCTTTCGGGCTCATGGGTATAGGATAACCATTGATGTTATCTTGAAGTTTGTTGAACCCTTGAAATTCAACTTGTTGATCTTGTTTGCATAGTTCAAAATTAAGAAAATAGGTTCCTCATTTAGCAAATCAAACCCATAACCTTGGCCACTTTCAGCTATTTACACCACTCGGATTCGTGCCTGTACTTCCTAGACACACCAATCCAGCTCCTCGGATGCACCTCGACGCCTGACCCTTTGGACACACAAACCACAACACTGCGGATGCGCTAGGCCCCTCGGATGCACACATGCCAGCCTCTCAGATGCGCACAGATCCTTGGATGTACCTCGACACCTGGCTCTTCGGACACACAGATAGCAAATCCTCGGATGCGCTAGGTTCCTTGGATGCACACCTGCCAGCCCCTCGGACACCTAGAGAGCAGCTCCTTGGATGCACACTCCAGGCTGTTCGGACGCAGCCCCAGCCGCTCGGACGCAACCCACACCCTCTCGGACACAACCCACACCCACTCGGACGTAGCCCCAGCCGCTCGGACGTAGCCCACACCCACTCGGACGCAGCCCCAGCCGCTCGAACGCAGGCCACACCCTCTCGGACACAGCCCCAGCTGCTCGGACACCGGCCTTTGGTCACGCGCGCGGGCCTGCTCGGGCACACTCGGCATCCGCTCGGCCATCACCCAAACGATCGAGCGTATGACATATTTAAGCATATGCCTAAAACTTATCCCTCCAAACACCACCAAAACACCTTGTTCGAATCTCTCAAAAGTATTTTGGGAGATTGATTTCTCTCAATCAATCTTGGGGAAAATTGACTTCTCTTCTCAAAAACATTTTTTCACTATGTAGTATTTACTTTGCATTCATTTGTTCATGTTTGTTTGATTTACTCCAGGGACTCATCCCTGCTAGTCATGTTCAACAACAGAGTTTCCTACTCAACCAGTGATATATGCTCAATCGACCAGAAAAGTTGTATCTTCTCTCCCGACCAGGAAAACTTTGCACCTAATCAGCTAAACTTTGTATCTGGCCAGTAGTTTACTCTTTTTTCTTGTGAAGACAACTGATGCTTAGCAGCTTTGATATTTTTCTCGTAAAGCCAAGTTGTTGGCATTCATACTTTACTTTTCTTTGCTAACTTGAAACATTCCAAGACTTTTTAGACCTAAAACATTATAAGCGGTTTTTGAATAGTAAAGTCACTCTGATGTATGCCTTATATTTTCGCATGAGTACTTAGTATTCTAACTTAGAAATTCTAGACATTTCATAAGTCTCTGCTAAGTATACTTTCTCACACTCTTATTGCTCTAACATTTTATGAGCATAATGTTTATTGTCACACGAATATCTACTTCTAACTTGAAATTTTTTTAAAAATTGCCAAGTTACTTAGCTTTGTCAAACAAGTTAGCTTAATGGCCTTTTTGGACTTCGAAAATTTACAAGTCAGCCTAAAAATAGATATCTTAACTCATGCTCTTATTTCCTGTGTTAAATTATATACCAGTATACCCCATGTGCCCCCCAAGTGATCGAGGGTTGAAAGATCCTTAGTCACTTGCTACTTGACCGAATCTATTCGAGCAGTTAATTATTCGTGAAGCACATAGAATATATGGAAAGTATTCGAGCAGTTGAACACTGCTTGAATGTATCGACCAGTTGAACACTGTCCGATTTTACCGACCAGTTGAACACTGTTCGGATAATTAACACACATGCATATTTGTAGCAAGAATCGACCACACTGCGCGTAGTCTCTTTTATTACTCGTGAATTAAAAAAGGACAAAACGTGTCTAATAACGAGTCTTAAACAACCAAAATAGTTCAAAAATAAAATGACTGGTTAGAAAATAACCAGCTCATAAACCAAACTTAAATAACAAGCCAAACAACTTGAAATAAAGCTACCACTCTGAAAGCGGTATTTAGAAACAATATATCCACAGACGCTCACCGCTCCAGTGGTTTCTGATCCTAGCACTCCCGCTCATGTCGAAATGTCTCGACATACCTCTCCCTTGCTTTGTTGCTATCCTCAGCCAAGTGTGGACCTCCACATATAGTGTCTAAGGTAAAGTCCACAGGCCCGAGCTGTAAGGGTGGAGATCTTTGTCGTTTGAAACCAGGATTGCTGCTGCCTCCTTCTCCTTGGGGTGTCTCTGCCCGGTATCTTCTCAACATACCCGACCAGAGAAGAAATTCTATCTCATCTTTGAGGTGATTGCATTCATTTGTGTCGTGACCATAATCTCCATGGAAATGACAAAACTTATTCATGTCTCTCTTCCTCATCTCTTTCCTGATGGGTGGAGGTTTCTTGTAGGGAACGTCTTCATGACTAGCAAGATATATCTCTGCCCGGATGGTCGTGAGAGTTGTGTAGTTAGTGAACTGAGGCTCATACTTGGTTGGCTTTTCGTTTGCACTCAACTTAACATTTCTTCATGGTGGTTAGACCCGTTATTCCCACGTTTCTTTCCACCATTCTGACTGTTTCCACCATTCTTAGGAGGGTCAGTCGATCCGCCCGGATTGTTTATGCCATTCTCCTGTTTCTCGATTGCATCATCCAATTTCATATACTTGTCTGCTCGGTCAAAAAATTGTTGAAGTGTTGAAATTGGATTTCTATGTATACTATCCCACAAAGGGCTCCGATAATTTATCCCAGCGGATATTGCAACCATCTTCCCCTCGTCTCCTACAGGAGTTGCTCTATTGGCTTCTCTCATGAACCTCTGTATATTATTCTTTAAAGACGCATCTTTTCCTTGTTTGATATTTGCCAAGTGGTTGGCATAAACTGGTGGAGTCCGGGCAGTGTTGAATTGTCTACAAAACTCCTTCTTGAATGCTTCACAAGAGGTACTGGAATTCGGCTTAAACTTCCAATACCATTCCTGGGCAGTATCCGACAATGTAGTCGGGAAAAATCTACACCGATAATCGTCACTTACTCCGAGAAATTCCATCTGGTCCTCAAATTTCCCAACATGTCTGATGGGATCTGCCTTTTCTGTATATACTGGCAGAATCGGTGCTTTATATTTTTCCGGCGGTTGAGCTGCTCTAATCCGAGCACAAAATGGGCTGCCACTCCGGTGGTCTATCGCATCCATCCCGGAAGGTCGTTTTGACAAACCTTGCACTGCAGCTGTTAGCACGTCAAGCTAGACTTGGATGGCTGGTGCAACTGACGAAGTTCCAATGTCTTGACCGCCTGGTTGGGCATTACCATTTGGTGCACTGTCATCAAGTATTTCTACTTGACTAGCAGGGCGGTTCAGATTTTGTCCTTCGACAGGGACGGTCCTCCTCTTGTTGGTGATAACGTCCCTTAGATCCTTCTGGGAAGCATGCTCTCCTGCCCGATCAAACACCGCACTCTTCGATTTTTCAGAGGGCTTACTACAGGGGACTTACTCTCTCCCACTACGCTGCTGGCCGGGGTTCAGTGGAGGCTTTTCGGTACGTCTCGAGCAGTCTTTTCCTCCTTGTTGGTTGTTGCCCCCCTTTTCCTTTGACTGGTCAGTGTGATGACTATCAGCCTTATCACGACCATGCCTATCTTTGAACTGTGAAGTTCCCTCGTCTCGCGGAGTTCTGATATGATCCTGCCTGGGTGGGGTATTCTTACTGCCCGATCGGTGACTTCCTGATCTCGAAGTTTCTGATCGGTGGCTCCTGGAGGGAGTTCTAGAGTTATCCCTCTGTGTTGATGCAGTTCTAGAGAGGACTCCATCTTCTACCCGACCAGTCTGATTGCGTCGACTCCGGTCAAGTCCTAGAGAGTCCGTCCTTCCAGTAGGGGACTTCCAACTAGCGTTGTCCTTTTGTGCTCCTTGGGCGGCTGCTCATGCCGCGACTTGAGCATTGGCTTAGGCCAACTAGGTAGCCGTCGCTAAAGCAAGTGTTGCTTCGCGATGTCTTTGGTCGACTTCCTCCTGTCATTGTCTGAGCTCTTCGCTTCTGGCCTCCATATCGCGCCTTTGCCGCTTTAACGCAGCTCTTTGCCTGGCCATCTCCTCAGCAAAAGACTCCTGCCGAGCATTGAATTGCATCATATCCTCTTGGAAAGTTCCTATTTCTTCCTGGAGTTGTTCAACTTCTGGAGTGGTCTCCTCGAGAAAGACCCTGGGCTTAGTATCTGGGTTCTGCGGTCTAGGACCTTCTGATCTAGAAGGCTCTTTTGAGGTGCCTGACTTTTTGGATGCCACATTGGTATTCTTGGGTGCCATCTTGCTATGATAGTTATGTGTTTCTTCTCTTCAGGCTCTCAATGAAAGCACCAAAATGTTGACCACGATTTTGGCCAACGACGAGTATACGTCAAAACTACAATAAACCTTCAAGAGAAAAATACGACACTGAAAAATTTATAGTCGTTCTGCCCCAATTTATTGGTAATAGCCTAATCCACTTGGAGTTGTGATATATATCCTACACTTAAGATCAGATTAACTTGAGCCAACTGAGTTTCTTAAGTGTAAGTAGAAAAATACATAGTTTCTCTCACTAAACTCTCTCAGAGAATACCCAAAGAATACCCCAAGTAACAGTCCCAAAGTCTCCAAACTAGAGAGTTTTTCTCAGTCTAAAAAGATCAGATCCCCCAAAATGATGCCATGAGCCCTTTATTTATAGGCTCATGGATCGTACATAAATATCTCCCTTTGACCGTGTAATGCCCCAAATTTCCTAATAAGGTTTAGGACCTTGATTAAGAGGTCGGGAGGGCCATAATTGATTTATTATAATATTTAATAATTATATGCATGTTTACGTGAATTATATTATTATATGATGGTGAATGCATGCATATGGGCTCATATGTTAATTATAAGGGTATTTTGGTAATTTGGCCGCTGTGGGCGTAAATGTGTATTTTGGGTGCATGACTGTGATTAATTAATATAGCCACGTTATAAGGTGGATTGGTTCGAGTTGTCGGCATGAGACGATCATGAGAAGTAAGTGTTCGGTCTAGTCATAACGGGTTTAGGTCCGGGGCTCGGGGTTAGTCTCGGGGTGGAATTAATGATTAGAGCGTTACCGGGAATTAAAGGGTAATGGGATATGATTTATTGGTATTTGGGAATATTGAGAATAGCGGGAATTGGAGAGCGTTAATTATAATTAACGAGATAGGCGGGAAAGGACGATTTTACCCTCAGAAGCCTTTAGAGGGAATTAATTGGCTTAAGGGCAATATGGTCTTATGACCTTAAGGATTTATATCAGCTTTGAGTGTTTAGAAGGCTATGGAAAACAGAGCCATCCTCATCTCTTCCTTTCTCTCCCGTACAAGATTTCTCTCTCATCTTTCTTTGAATTTTGAGAGCCCAAATTGAGGAGTTAGGCTAGGAGATCAAAGGTGGAAGCTAGGGAACTTGTTTCAGCCATTAAAGGGGGTTCATAGTCGAGCTTGAGGTGAGTTCAGCCATAAGTTTCTGGTTCATACTCTGTTTTGAGATTTAGTTTTTAACTTGTGAATCTCTTGTAGAAAGTTTGAATTAAAGGAAGTTTGGGTGATGTTTACTTTGGGTTTTGATGAGGGTGAGTTGTAGAGGATGTTTGGTGGTAGAATTGGGTGTTAGGTTAAGGTTTGGGACAGGTTTGAAGGGCTGGTTTCAAGGGGAAAGTCTGGTGAGCGTGCTGAGTTTTCTGGGAAAAATTGGGTATTGAGCCGCGGCATGGCTGTGGTGCGCCGCGGCTCAAGGCATCTGGCAGGGAGGGTGGTCTCTGTTTGTGTGGCGCACCGCGGCACAGCTAGAGCGGGCTGCGGCCCTTAGTGACCTTTTTGACCAAAATGGTGTTTTTAGCTTGGGGATTCAAGCCTTAGGCCTCGGGGTTGAACCTAATGCCCGGTTAAGTGGGGATTGATGTCCTGGGGGCTAGATATTGGCTTGGGAACCTATGTTGATTATTTTTATTGATGGTATCTTATATTTGGTTATGACTAGGTGACCGCTAAAGGACTAAAAGTTGATCGTTCTCAAGGGTCGTTCTTTAAATCATTCTAGCTCGAATCTGAGGTAAGAAAACTGCACCCTGTGTATATGTGACATGCATGACTATTATTGATGCGTGTTGGTTGGTTGTTAAACATGACATGCATGGCTGTTATTGGTGCATGTTGGATTGTTGAATATTATACGTATGATGCATGAGAAACATATGGCTAGGAGATGCTTTGTATACTGAGTATGATATCATTCGGAGCTTGAGCCTCTGTGTTTATGCATGATCCTAATTGTACCAGTACCTGTTAGGTAAGCATGCTGAATACCTTGTTTATGGATATTGAACATGTGATATATGTTTGGTGGCATGGCTTACCTGTGTATGGCACTGACTAGTCAGGGACCGACCCTAAAGTCGAGGAACATGCATTGAATGGCTCTATGGCATTAATGCTGGACCGACCCTAAGGTCGATGAACATGCATTGAATGGCTCTATGGCATTAATGCTGGATCGACCCTAAAGTCGATGAATTTATAAGTGCTTGCCTGGTCAAAGACCAGATGACTATAGCCAGGGCATATGGCCCCGACGATCGTTTGTCACATGGCTAGGGGACGCTGTCCATAGTTATGACTCTAGAGTCGGGAGATTAAATCTAATCGAGGTTGGCATTGAATGACCCATATAGGGTATTAATGCTGGACCGACCGGAAGGTCAATGAGAACTATAAGCGCTTACCTGGTCTATGACCAGATGTATTCAGCCAAGGTATATGACCCCGGTGACTGTTTGTCACATGGCTGGGGGAAGCTGTCCTTAGCTACGACTCTAGAGTCGGGAGGATGGTTATGTTGGTGACCAATCGCCATGCACCTATCCTATTCCAACTTATGAAAAGTTCTCATATCAGTTAAGCCCTGGTGACCCTATCGTCACATGGCTCGAGGGAGCTGTACCTGTTTCTGTGACTTTTGGCTATTGTCACCTATCTGTTTTGGACCGTTGGTCCTGATTGGCTATTATGGTTAATGTTGATATTATATCATGCTTTATTGTCTTTCTTGCTGGGCTTTGGCTCACGGGTGCTATGTGGTGCAGGTAAAGGCAAGAGGAAGCTGGACCATCCTTGAGTTGGAGAGCTTAGGTGATGATGTGTACATATGCAGCTTCTCGACCACCACGGCTGAGGTTTAAAGTGGAATTAGGGTTAAACCCTGTTTTGCCGCTTAGAATGGCCTGTTGTAAATATTTTCTGTAATAAACTCTGTAATTATATTTTTGGGATCCCAGTATATATATTAAACGTTCTAGTGAAACGTTACATCTTAACCAAAGTTTTTAATTCCTAAACCGCTAATCATACTTAGTTCACGATTTTTGCCAATTGACTCGATTAGCGAGTTTAGCACTGTTTACAAGGCACACCGTAACGGTCCCTGGAGTTTGGGGCGTTACAACTTGGTATCAGAGCGAGCCAAGGTTTAAGGTTCCTGAAGTCAAGCTGGGCATGTACACTCATCACTGAAGATAGCTTCACTCAAGGAATGGTAAATATTTCTGTAGCTATGTGCATAGCTGTTTGAATAAAATGTGAATGCTTTACTTGCACATTGTATTAGGGAGCATGAGATTCTGATAGAGCCTCGCTCTTGACTATATGATTATATGCTCCGTGAATATTTATATGACTGTGATCATATGATTGCCTGCTCTGTGAATATATATGATTGTGTTATTTGCATGCTGGGGTTGGAGGCATGGTTTGAGTATTGGGAAGAGCAGGGATTATGAGTATGTATGAATGCCATGGGCATGTTTGTAGCACTGCACGTGGATTATGATTGTGGTGTGGTAAGATTTATCCCGTGGGGGAAAGTCCTTGACATGGTTATTGTGATTAATGGGTCAAATTACTGACTGCAGATTTAATCAGCAGGTTTATATTCAAGGTAGATTATGAGGCCTGGTGATAGTTATACAGGGGCTGGGAGTTACAGCCAGGGTATTAGCTCTTCGTCTGCATCTCTGAATGTTCAGGAGACGCTTACAGATTTGCAATTAAGATTGCAGAGGCATGAGGAAGAAATCAGTTATCTGAAGCAACAACGGAGTCTGTTGGGTAGTACCTCTTCCTCTGCTATGCCAGGGGTGGCATCAGCTTTAGCTCAGCCTAGGGTTGAGAGTAGATGGGAATTCCTCTATGGAAGATTCCTGAAGTTTTATCCTCCAGTCTTCGAGGGAGGCCTAGATCCATTCAAGGCTGAGCAATGGATGTGCATGATCAGCTCCATTCTTGATAGTATGGGACTGGTGGGTCACGATAGGGTGATCTGTGCTACATGTGTACTGCGGGATGATGCCCGAACATGGTGGGAGGTAGTATCCCAGACACGAGACACAGCAGTGATGGACTGGAAAGAATTTAGGCAGCTGTTTAATGAGAAGTATTATTGTGATGTAGCTAAGACTGCCAAGATGAATGAGTTTCTGAATCTTGTTCAGGGAAATGCATCAGTGACCGAGTATGTTACCAAATTTGATGGGTTGGCCAAGTTTGCCCTAGACATGGTACCCACAGATATAGCTCGAAAGGAATGGTTTATTCAGGGGTTGAATCCTGGAATAGCTCAGGGCATTAGAGTTGCCCCAGTGTATGAAGTCTCTACCTATGCTCAGGTGGTAGGGAAGGCTCTTGCTGTTGAGAGCACAGAACATCTGATAGGGCAGTAGTGTGCTGGAGAGCACGGAGCCCAGATAGTGGTATCTCCACTTATTGGTCCAGTAAAAGTGAAAGGTGGAAGACTCGTCCAATATGCGCACGGTGCAGGAGGCGTCATGTGGGAGAATGCCGAGCGAGGTCATGTTTTGCTTGTGGCATGGTTGTACATTTCAAAACGGATTGCCCAGGGTTAAGGGAGCTTGAGCAGAGGAGGGTAGATAGCTCCACTCTAACTCACGTGTTTATTCCAGGGCAATCAGAGTCTGAGACCGAGACTAGTTCTTCGGAAGTGACAGGTCAGTTTTCTAGCTCCGAGTTCTGAATTAAGCTGGTTGGCTTTGGTGCCATGCTTTTCTTTTGTTGGTATATATATAGAGAAAGGTATAAAGATGGTATATATATATAGATCACATGGTTACGTTGTGACGGGAAATGTAATATGGTATTGGTAATTTAAGAAATGAGTTGGGTTATGGAAAGGACTCATCAGTGGTTTTCATGAGTTAGTTATGACTGGTTTTGGTTTGATCCAGGGTTCGGATTGGTTAAGTAATTAATGAGCAGTCTTGAATGGCAAGGAAAGTGTAGTAATTCTTGGGCTTGAGAGTGGAGAGCCTTGTGTTGGTTAGTTTGGTGTTTGGTTCTATGTGCTTATGAACTTGTAGTGGGAGCTAGAGTTTTAGTGCAGGGGAATGCATGGAACTCTTAGCTAGCGTGATGGATATCACCTGGATTGTACCAGTGAGATCAGGATAGACTGGATTAGTCTGTGAGTTCTGAATGTGTTCCCAAGTGGTCTGTCAGGGCTCCTTTTTATGAAAAGAGACTAGAATGGTGATCGGATTAGTGCCAGAAATAGAATTAGATGTAGGTAATGTTTTGAGTGGCTCAGTGAAGTTATAAAAATTAAAGGGTTAGTTGCTGAGTAAGATGGAATCCTTTAAGGTGGATCTTGGATCTGGTTAAGACCAGTAAGAGATCAGGAAGAGGAAGTTAAGTAAAAGATTGAGCTGGTATCAGATTAGAGCACTGCGAATGCTTACTATGTCTTGAGAATTGGTTTGATGTTAAGTGTTTGTGAATCAAATGAATAGTGCATTCAAGGGTGGACTTGAATGGGGTTTGTGATCGTCTTGGACGATGGTATAGTGGTGTTTTCTCTGCGGAGAATTGCCGAGAGTGAAGGGTGCCTTGGGGAGAAAGTGCTGGGTCTTTATAGACCAGGATCAGTTGGTGGATTGTTATGACATCCTAGCAATAGAGGAAAATTGATTGCCTATGCAACATGTTGATTAAAGAATCTGACCAGGACTGGGTAGAGTTTCTGGCGGGCCAAGTGGCCAGTTTATTGTTTGAGATTATTATCTCAAGAAAGATGAAAGGAAAGATGGTTAAGCGAGCCACAGACGGGCAAGATTGAATGGAAAGCTTTAGCTAGATTAGCTAAAGGTTGTATAGTGACAGACATGAATTTATGGTGGTATAGAGATCGGACTTGGGATCCGATGGACATTGAGATCAACTGAGAGATTCTGGATGAATCTCATGCTATTCTATTGTTCGCTTCATTCAGGCATCGTGAAAGGGTTACGTGATATGGAAATTTTATAGTGATGGCCTGAGATGAAGAGGGAAGTAATGAGACGTGTGAAAATTTCTTAACCAGTTAGTAGGTCGAGACAGAATATCAGGAAACAGCAAGGCCATTACAGCCTTTGGATATTTCATAGTGGGAATAAGAGAGCATCGCGATGAGTTTCGCGGTGGGATTCCCAGGTTGATGGATCTGTATGAATTAGCATTAAGTCATTGTGGACTAGTAGTCCAAGTGAGTTTATTTCATCAGTAAGGATAGGTGAATAGTATGGCTGAACAATATTTGAGTCTCCTTGTGAGAAGGGTAGAGAGCCTTCGTGAACTCAAGGTCTATCTTATTAGATGAAGACTTTATTGTGACTTCCAGGTTTTGGAATGGTTAGGAAGGCGATGAGTATATAAATGGAACTCAGTATAGTTTATTACTCTCAGACTGATGGTAAATCAGAGAGGGAGGGTTATCCAATTATTATTGGAGGAACATCTTATAGGATGAGTGAGGAAATGTATATATATGTCTCGATCTTGAGGTGGTTCAGGGGATTAATGGGATTACCAGGGATTGGAGCTTGGATGATCACTTCTCAGAATAAATGGGGAAGTGTTAGTGAACTGGAGAGTAGGAATGTGGAATTCCAGGTGGGAGAATGTATCTTCTCTAAATGTATCACCGAGGGAATAGGAGTGAGGAATTAAGGTAAGTAAAGTCTTAGTTTGCTTCAGCAGTTTAGGCTGATTGTGGATCAGTTGAATCTTAGCACTGACAGATGTATACAGTGAGTTATGTGATTCCATGCAGTGGACATGGGCCGAAGGAACTTATGAGTTGGGTTATGAGAATCTGAAGGTTAGGTTAAGTATTCCGGTAAGGAATAGCCAGTTCAGATTGTGACATAAGTAGTGAGGTTCTATTAAACAGAAGGTACCTTGGATTAAGGTAAGGCTAAAGAAGTAGTGAGGTCAGGGAATGACCTAGGGGATTTGTGTCAGTTGTGTGGAATTCTTTTTCCGAGCTGTTGAGTAAATTTCGAGGATGAAATTTCTGTAAGGAGGGGATAGTTGTAATGCCCCAAATTTCCTAATAAGGTTTTGCACCTTGATTAGTAGGCCGGGAGGGCCATAATTGATTTATTATAATATTTAATGATTATATGCATGTTTACGTTAATTATATTATTATATGATGGTGAATGCATGCATATGGGCTCATATGTTAATTATAAGGGTATTTTGGTAATTTGGCCGCTGTGGGCGTAAATGTGTATTTTGGGTGCATGACTGTGATTAATTAATATAGCCACGTTATAAGGTGGATTGGTTCGAGCTGTCGGCATGAGACGATCATGAGAAGTTAGTGTTCGGTCTAGTCATAACAGGTTTAGGTCCGGGGCTCGGGGTGAGTCTCGGGGTGGAATTAATGATTAGAGCGTTACCGGGAATTAAAGGGTAATGGGATATGATTAATTGGTATTTGGGAATATTGAGAATAGCGGGAATTGGAGTGTGTTAATTATAATTAACGAGATAGGCGGGAAAGGACGGTTTTACCCTCGGAAGCCTTTAGAGGGAATTAATTGGCTTAAGGGCATTATGGTCTTTTGACCTTAAGGATTTATATCAGCTTTGAGTGTTTAGAAGGCTATGGAAAACAGAGCCATCCTCATCTCTTCCTTTCTCTCCCGTACAAGATTTCTCTCTCATCTTTCTTTGAATTTTGAGAGCCCAAATTGAGGAGTTAGGCTAGGAGATCAAAGGTGGAAGCTAGGGAACTTGTTTCAGCCATTAAAGGGGGTTCAAAGTCGAGCTTGAGGTGAGTTCAGCCATAAGTTTCTGGTTCATACTCTGTTTTGAGTTTTAATTTTTAACTTGTGAATCTCTTGTAGAAAGTTTGAATTAAAGGAAGTTTGGGTGATGTTTACTTTGGGTTTTGATGAGGGTGAGTTGTAAAGGATGTTTGGTGGTAGAATTGGGTGTTAAATATTTAATAGTAATAAACTCTGAAATTATATTTTCAGGATCCCAGTATATATATTAAACGTTCTAGTGAAACGTTACATCTTAACCAAAGTTTTTAATTCCTAAACTGCTAATCATACTTAGTTCACGATTTTGGCCAATTGACTCAATTAGCGAGTTTAGCACTATTTACAAGGCACATCGTAACGGTCCCTGGAGTTTGGGGCGTTACAGACCGGGTCCTTGGTTCTTCCAACAACTTTTAATTAAAAAATATAAATAAATCTAAATTACAATAATATGGCTATTATTCCGGGATATTTGAGAGATTCCCATGGTAGTTGAGAATGATTCAGGTTGAAGCTGTTACTGAGGACATAGGCAGGCACCTCCCATCGGCAAAGAACACCTCTAGCACACCTCTGTTCTAGCATGACACATCTCTGGTCTAGCAAAACAAATGACTGGTCGGCCATGCACTTAACTGGTCGGCCAAATACTTCACTGGTCGGCCAAACACCTAACTGGTCGGCCAAACACTTAACTGGTCGGCCAAACATCTCACTGGTCGGCCAAACACCTAACTGGTCGGCCAAGACAGGTGACTGGTCAGTCAAAAATATTTACCAGTCAGACAGAAATTCTATCAGGTTGGTCTGATCACTTTATCACAACTCCGAAGAGCCAACACATTTATTTACTATTAATGTACCATTTATTGACCATGCATTGCCACATGTCACTTTTGATTGCCACATCATCGAAATGAAATTTTGGGGATAACAATCTTAATCTTGATCCTCCCATACAAATATGAGATTAAGACCACATAGAAAATCCTTGGAATTTTTTGACACTTAATATTATCATATAATATTGGACATAGTCTATATATATAATAATTCAATTCAATTATTTATTTCATTTAAAACATTTGTCAACTACAGTTGCTTTTAAGGGCACTATTCCCAACAATAAGGATCAGATCTGTGTTCTGATGGATATGAGTATTAGACTAGAGACTCTCATTGAATCTCATACTACACCATACTCACTCCATCCAAGCACCACGAAGATGTATCAGGATCTACAGACTTTTTATTGGTGGCCTAGGATGAAGAAAGATGTTGTCGAGTACGTAGCCAAGTGTTTAACTGTTAGCAGGTAAAGGTTGAACACCAGCGACTAGCAGGGTTGTTATAGCCTTTGGGTATTCCCTGGATAACCAAGACCGTTACACTATGTGTTTAAAACAGTGCTTAACTTTCTAAGAAAGTTGTTTGAACTTAAACATGTAATTAAAAACTAAGTCATACTCAAGTAGTAAAAGATTTAGTCAACAAAATGGTAATTTTTCATTAAAATATTAAGTTTGTACACAGGATCCCAAAATCAGTTTACAGACTTATAAAAGACAAATAAAATACAACTTAGCCATCCTAAGTGGCAAAATAGGTTTAGTCCTAGTTCCTCCCAAGCTACCCCGACCATGGCAATCAAGCAGGCTGCATATGTACACACCGCCCTTGAAGCTCTCCAAGTCATGGCTAGTCCAGCTATCTATTTCCCTTACCTGCACCATGTAACACCCGTGATCCAAGGCTCAGCAAGAAAACATAAACCAACATGCACTACTAGGCAACAATATAAGGCGGTAAACATAAATCATAAGATTTAACTAACAACAGGATATAAGTATTAAGATCGGCAACGGTAAACATATACTTGTAAACACATAACTCAATCGTTAATACAAGTATTTAGGTGTCGGTGCCCTTAGGCCAAGCCCTCTTGTTATTTAGCTAATCCTAACTTGCTTAGGCCGAGCTGCGTTCAGTATGCTTATCATCAGCCCTGGTTCCCATAGGATGAGTCCACTGGTCACCCTTAGATCAGCCTGTAAACATATATAATCACAAGTATATATATTGCATAGAAAATAATCAATGGTAGCATATACAAGCATGCCTATCCAGATATTCTCAGTTACAAATATGTTCATATTTATAATACATCCATATAAGGGGTTTAAGCCCCATTCACAACTCGGGTGCAGTTTTCTTACCTCATGTCCCAAGCATCAAGCGTATGACAGCCCCGAGCACAATTCCTAATCCTGAGCCCATGCGGTAAAACCTAGTCACAATGCGATAATGGATAACCAATAAAATCCTAAACCATTTAAAAGCTTTGGAATCAAATACTAGTCTCCGGGACCTCGAATTCAACTAAACCGGGTAGTAAAATCCTTCCTGATCCTTAATATTTAGGTTCCCAAGCATAAAACCCTGATACAGCCCTAATTTTGCATTTGAGCCACTGCCAAGACCCTTAAGGGCCACGATGCGCTCAAGGTACACGGGTCACGGCACGCTACCCATTGCGTCGCGGCGTGCCTAGAAAAACATAGACCTTCCAGCCTCTTCGAGCACACAGACCGTGACACTTGAAGAACAGGGCCCACATGCATATTTAATGCACACAAACATGCATTTAGATCCATATTATCATATAAATCATGTATGCCACGTAGTCACACATTTATTCAACTAATTCAATATGTATATCCCATTATGCCCTCCAAGCATTGTAATCCAGCCATTCAGCCTTAACAGTAAATTCGGGTCGTTACAACTATCATCTCCTTGTTGGAATTTCGTCCTCGAAATTTATTCAATCATCTTGGGATACCAACCACACAAATCTGACTATAACCACAAAATCTAGTCCTTTACCTTTTTACCCCTTAGTAACATTCTCACTAGAATGACAGTCTTATTCCATAAGACTTTATCTCATTCATCACAAATTCCATTAACTTTCTCTTGCTCGGTAAATTCCACTGAAATTCTTGGGTCACCTCACCCTATCATTGATAATATCTTACACTTCTTCCCTTGACATTGGCATCAGTAACACTTTATGAGCCACCACCTACACTAGGGTAAGGCTAATCTGGTCCCTGCCGTAGTCCTTGATAAGATCTCAGAAGTCTTAATGAATCAGGAGTCAAAACTCCTCTTTCTTTCCCAAAATATCTTATCCTTTCTAATCCATAATACTAAGAGAGGTACAAAGTCTCCCATCCTGGAACTCCGTGTTCCCATACTTGAAATTTGCAAACTCTTACGTTCTTTTAAATAGGCAGACATTTCTGCCCTAACAATCCCAATAACTTCATAGGTTCTCCGAACCAATTCTGAACTACAATATTCTTTGCCTCTCATTTCGTTACATGGAACAAATACTTCTCATCCTCTATCTTACTGTATCTTATCCAAAGTCACCCTAGCCGTTGGCCAGCTTCCATCACCTTGACTATTCAATCAAGGGACCATATTTATCTCAATGCCCCAACTACTTACACACTCAATGTACATTTCTTAAAGTCTGAGTCATTGCTTCAGATTGTCAATCTATTTGAAGGTAACTAATAATTCTTAGTCTCAATCTTACACTCTTTGTCCTTTACAATCTTTTTCAGAACTTGGGAAATAAAGGGTCTCAGTCCGACACCATTGACTTCAGTGTCCCATGAAGACATACAATCTTCCTTTGCCCATATTTATTATTGTGATACCCGTTCACACAAACCAAGGAGTGTTAACTCAATCTGTTAAGTCACAACTTTCATATCCAACCATCTTACTTGTAGTCTAATGTAGTCCACCCCTTACAGTCCGTTACTATACCCTTTTACCTCCCAATATACAAATTTTAAATCTTAACATCCATTCAAATTCCTAGATATGATATTCATAAGGAGGTAGTACAATACTCATTCAAAACCTCTACCTCAACGCCAGGTTCCATCGGATCCCTCATCCGATCTTCATGTCTTAACCCATTCATACTAAAATAGTAGGATTCTTATTCATTCCCACAAAATCTCTTCCCTAAACTTCATTGTCCATAGAGTTACATCTGCCAACTATGAACTGCATATACTATACCAATCTTGGTTGTTTCCTCATCTGACTTTACTATAATCCATTGCATCTTATCAAACTGGTACGAACGTTTCCAATTTAAGGTATCAGCTTCCATGTTAATCTTTCTCTATACAATCAAGGGTTTCCAATGTGAATCACCCATTAATTTCCACCAGGGCCTCAGTCTCATGATTATTCTTCCATGGGTGATCAAACACTTAAATTCCTTATACTAGTGCATGCACTACCATTCTATAGGTGCCGTCACCACACCGTAACCATTGCTATCTGGCATTACCATCAACCTAACACCCCGCATAGAACCTTTGTGTTCTTCTCCCTTCATCTACTATGAAGCACGATCAATCGTTCCTTTCAATCTGTACACGGGTGCACCCTAGTCCTCATCATACCACCCTGTAGCTTCACGGCTTAAGCAAGGACAATATCCATCATGCTATCCTCCTGTATCAGTTCACTGCAAACACATTCCAATACCATAGTGTGCCAACCAATCCTTATTCTGTCTTTGAAAATTTGGTATGAAACTATCCATTCAAACAAACTTAAGGTTCTTGTGTTACCTCAATCCTGGGTATAGCTATCTTTGAAGATGCTTCAAGTAGTAGCTGATGTGTCTTACCGGTCTCTCTATACTTCTCACCCTTTAGGGGTTCTTCAGTAATTTCTTTGTGGCTTCTGACTGAATCCCTTAATACATGATCCCATCAATTCTTATAACGTGACCTTGAATACCTTTGGAGAAATTGAAGCTTACACTTCTTGGAGATTTACCTGTAACCCTACATCACCAGTCTTAGTATTATCAACGAAGTGGTCATTCGAGTTCTGCTTCTAGTTAGGAGTAGACCAACTCATTTCTAATTAATCAGGATATGGCTTATCCATGTCGTTCCTATACTCTCTACTTGTCGAACTTACTTCTGTTGTTGAAGCATTGGTCAGTTAAGAACCTTCACTGATAATTCATCACATCCTACTTGGTGCAAGAAGTAATTCCTAAAGTGTTCCTTTCCTCAATCCTCAACTAGTAATAACCAGATCGAAGACCAATTCTTGAGAACATTGCCCTATCTTGCGATTGGGCAATTGAACACATCATTCTTGGCAAACGGTGTTGACATGTCCCATGACAAGATACTCTGTCCAATCCACCCTCAACTTAAATACCCCTTCAACTAAACCATTAATGCTTTATGCTGAGCTAAAATGCTTCTTGAGCCTTAAAATTTGGGTTCACGCCCCTTAAGGGTCCGAAGCGCTCAAGTCAGAGGAAAAATGCCTCTCTGCTGAAGGACACAGGCCGCGACGCACTACCCCTTGCGTCATGGTGTGCCTAAACAAAATAGAGGCCTTCCAGCCTCTTCGAGCACACGGGCCGCGACGCCTAAAGAACAGGGCCCATAGTCATATTTAATACACATAAACATGCATTTAAATCCATATTATCATATAAATCATGCATGCCACATAGTCACACATTAAATTGTATATCCCATTATGCCCTCCAAGCACTGTAATCCAGACACTTAGCCTTAACAGTAAATTCGGGTCGTTACAATATTACCATGGATTTTCAGGGAGGTTTGCCCAGAACGGTGGGGCAACATGACTCGGTGTGGGTAATAGTAGACAGGTACACTAACTCAGCTCTCTTTCTGCCAGTGAGGACAGCCTATACTGTGGATCAGTATGCAAAGATGTATGTGAGGGAGAATGTACTAGTTCATGGGGTTGCTAAGTCTATAATATCAGACCGGGATCTCATATTCACCTCCAAGTTTTGGGTGGTTTGTAGAAGGCTATGGGTACTCAGTTGAAGTTCAGTAAAACTTTAATGTCCCAAAATCCCTAATGAGGTTTAATGGTTGGATTAGTAGGCCGGGAGGGCCATAATTGATGTATTATGCAATTAATTTATTATGTGCATGTTTATGTGAATTATATTATAATATGATGTTAAATGCATGCATATGGGTCCACATTTCATCATGGGGGCATTTTGGTAATTTAGCACATTGAAGTCGTAATTGTATATTTTCATGCATGCCGGTGAATCATTGACGAGACCATATTATAATGTGGATTTGTTTAAGTCATTCGACATGAGACGATCTTTGAGTACAAGTTAGCAGTTTGGTCATAACGGGATTAAGTTCGAGGCTCGGGGTGAGTCTCAGGGTAATTTGGTGATTAGAACATTGCTGGGAATTAAAGGGTAATGAGATATGATTTATTGGTATTTGAGAAATTTTGGAATAATGGGAATTGGAGGGTGTTAACTATGATTAACGAAATAGGCGGGAAAGGGCGGTTTTACCCTTGGGAGCCTTTAGAAGACTTTATTTGACCTAGGGGAAAAATGGTCTTTTCACCCTAGGATATGTATAAGCCATTGAAGGTTGTGGAACCTTGGAAAAAATAGAGCATAGAACTTCTCTCCCGTACATCATTTTCTCTTCATTTTCTTCTTGGATTTTCTAGCTTCTTTTGAGGATTCAAGCTAGGGTTGACCTTGAGGGCTTAGGATTGCGTTCCACCATTGAAGAGGATCCTAAACTGAGCTTGAGGTAAGTTTCTAGCCATTACAAACTTAGGTTTTCTCTGTTCTTGTTTTGGGTTTCATCTTGGTTTTCTAGAGTTGATATTGGGAATAGATGGGAGTTTTTGGCTAGGGTTACTTGGGTTATGATGCCTAGGACATGAGTAGATGGTTTTTGGGTTCAATCGGGGGTTTAAATGAGGTTTGGAAGCTGTTATTTCAGGTTGGAGATGGAGGTGTCGAAGGATGGGAATAGCAGGGTTGAAAACCCTAGTTGTAGCGCCTATCAGTGGGCGCTACAGTGCTAGCCAGAAGGGATTCTCCTCTGCCAAGGGCACTGGGGCGCTAGGGGGGTAGCACTACAGCGCTACCCTATTTTTCCAGATTCTTGTTTTGGGTTTCTTTGAGAGTTTTTGGCTCGGGGTTTCAATTCCTAAGGCTTGGGATTGAATTTACTCACCGTTTGGGTACAATTCGAGGTCTTGGGAGTGAGGTTTAAGTCAAGACCCTTTTATTGTTGATTTT
This sequence comes from Humulus lupulus, assembly GCF_963169125.1. NCBI lineage: Eukaryota > Viridiplantae > Streptophyta > Magnoliopsida > Rosales > Cannabaceae > Humulus > Humulus lupulus. The sequence goes on along the minus strand of NC_084802.1, from coordinate 148,281,212 downwards.
CATTAATAGATGTTATAATTGGTTATGACTAGGTGACTGCTAAGGAATCAAAAGGTTGATCGTTCTCAAGGGTCGTTGTTTTACTATTTCTCACTCGAACCAGAGGTAAGAAAACTACACCCCATATATTACATGCATGGTTATTCATGAGGCATGTTAAATGTTTAAATGTGGACATTGATTGCATATCAAATGTTTAGCAAATCTTTCTTACTTGTGAATGGCATTCACTTATTAGTCAGAATCGGCAATGGTGTCAGAACTGACTGTGAAGCTGTGACTTACTAGTCAAGTTCGACAGTAGTACTGACCACTAGTCATATGTTATTGACCTATGAGTCAAGAGTGACATATGCCTCATGAATGTAGAGATGAAAAGATTAGCTCTAATCGACATCAGCATTGAATAACTCATCATGAGCATTAATGCCAGACCGACCCCAAGTTTGATGAAAACTAAAAGCGCTTATCTAGTTCCATGACTAATCACTCAGAGCTAAGGCCAGAAGGCTTAGGTGACTGCATCGTCACATGGATATGGGTACGGAACCCACACCAGTGACTCCATGGTCACTCATTTTGTTTACATTAGTGACTCGCTCATCAGTCACTCATCTGGTTTAAGCTTGTGACTCGGTCACTCATTTGTGAAGGGTGGTAAACCCACATTAGTGACTTTCACATCTGTCGCTTATCTGTTTAGGGTTATATGTCCTGTATGATTATCACAATCATCATTTCATATTATATACATGTAGTAATGAGTTTTCTTACTGAGCCTTGGCTCATGAGAGCTATGTGGTGCAGGTAAAGGGAAAGAAAAGCTCATCCAGTGTTGAGTTGAGAGCTTAGGTGGTGATGTGTACATATGCAGCCACTTCACTACCACAGGCAAGGAGTTTCTTGGAGGAATTCGGGGTTAACCCTATTTTTTTTTCTTAGGTCGGTGGGTTGAAATTTATACACTATAATGAGCATTTTGTATTGTAAATAACTTGTAAACGCTTTTATGGGCCAATGAACAGTTTTATATTTTAAATAAAATATATCCTTTCCTTTTGATTGGTTTTCTACCTTAACCTATTAATAACACCTAGATGCATGTTTATAACCAAAGAACTCGATTAGCGAGTTAAGCACGGTTCAAAGCTCACAGTAACGATCTTGGAGTAACCAGGGCATTACAACTTGGTATCAGAGCATGCTAAGGTTTAGGGTTCCTGTAGACTGGCTGTGCATGTACACTCACCACTGAAGACAAGCTCGACTCATGGTTTGGTAGTTATTTATGTGGTTATATGTTTAACTGCTTAAATATAGTATAAATTATTTACCTGTCTACATGAGATACCTTGATAAGGATGTGCCTTGACTTATGCATCATCAACAAGAACGTGCTTATTGGTACTGATATTGCTGGAACATGCTTATTAGTATTGTTCATTGTGAATTATTATTTGATACATGTTAAATGCTAAATGCTATGATCATGTATCCATCTGTATATTTGTATAACTGTTGAATATGGTAATTATCTGCTTGTTTTTGGACCGTAAGGCCGCAAAGGTTTAGTTATCACTACCTAACTGGCTGTACTGACTATTGCTGCAAGGTTTAAGTTGTAAGAATGATTTCAAGATAGAAAGATTCATTAGCTGGCAAGGTTAATCAAGGCCAGAATAACAGGCAGGATCAGGAGAATGACCAGAATCAAGTTCCACAACTAGCTCCTGATAATTGGCAGCACTTGTTTAATGACCTGCAGGCCACATTATTGAGGTAGGGAGAAGAACTTCGCCTCCTGAGACAACAACAGGTTCCTATAGTAGCTAGTGTACCTGAGACACCCCCTACATCAGTGCCAGCAGTTGAGCAGCTACCAGAGGTTAGAAATAAATGGGAGCCTCTTTATGAAAGGTTCAGGAAGCAACAACCTCTAGTGTTTGAAGGCAGTGCAGATCCTGCTAAAGTTGAGCAGTGGATGAGCATGATTACAACCATCCTTGACTTTATGAGGGTGACAGGTAATAAGAGGGTGGCCTGTGCCACGTATATGTTTTAGGAGGATGCCCGAATTTGGTGGGAGGTTATATCAAAGACCAGAAACATCAATGCCCTGAGTTGGGAAGAGTTTTAGACTCTGATCAACGAGAAATACTCTAATGATGCCATCAGGGCTGCAAAAGCTGAGGAGGTTATTAGATTACTCCAGGGAAGTTTATCAGTGACTGATTACGCCCTGAAGTTTGATTGGTTGGAAAAGTTTTCCATGGAGATGGTGCCCACTAACGGGACCAGAAGGGACAGGTTTCTCCAGGGGATACAACCTAGATTAGCCTGGGATGTTCGTATTACCAATGTGGTAGGGGTTACTACCTATGCATATGTGGTTGAGAAAGGAACTCACAGCTAAGATTGCAGAGAACAAGATCTGGCACGACAATGCAGCTAGAAAGGAGTTCAGGAGGACAAGTTCTCTATTTGTGGGTTCTGGTAGGGGTGGAGGCCTCGGTGATTAGAAAAGGAAGGTTTCTGATACCTTCCCAGCTCCAGGTCTTGATAGGCGACCTCGTGGTATTTCAATAGGCCGCCAAAGTGGTAGTGAGGCCTGGAAGACTTATCCCGAATGCCCTAGGTGCAAGAGGCATCATTTGGGAGAGTGTAGGGCAAGAGCGTGCTTTTTATGTGGAGCAGTGGGTCATCTCAAGAAAGATTGCCCCAAGGCATGAAAGTAAGAACCTAGAAAAGAGGACAACTCAGCCCCAGCTCTAGTGTTCACGTTGACACAAGCAGAAGCTAAGGCTTCACCCTCGGTAGTTACAGGTCAACTTCTTAGTGCTGGAACCCCTTACAATGTTTTCATTTATTCTGGTGCTACACATTCTTTTGTTGCTAGTAGTAATATTGATAGACTGTGTAAACCATGTGATTATTATGCTATGGGATTTGGACCCTTATTACCCACTGAGGAGTTGGTAGTATCCAGGAGATGGGTCAGATCTTTGCAAGTGACAATGGAGGGCAGAGAGTTGTCAGTGGACTTGATTGAGTTAGTTATGACTGACTTCGACATGATTCTTGGTATGGATTGGTTAGTCAAGTGTGGGGCAACCATTGATTGCAGAAGGAAAATGGTCACCTTTGAGCCAGAAGGTGAGGATCATTCGTTGGTACTAGTCATGGACCCCGTATACCTATGATTTCTGTTATGAGGGCTAGAGATCTATTGCAAAGAGGTTGCATAGGATTCTTAGCCAGTGTGGTTGACACCACTCAGGTCATGCCAGTGAAACCAGAAGAGACTAGACTAATCTGTGAATTCCTAGATGTGTTTCCAGAAGATTTTCCAGGAATTCCACCACACAAAGAGATTGAGTTCGTGATAGAACTGGAAAAAGGGACGGAGCAGTGTCTAGAGCACCTTACAGAATGGATCCAGCTGAGTTAAAAGAACTGAAAGTACAGTTGCAAGAGCTATTGGATTTGGGTTTTATTAGACCTAGTTTCTCACCTTGGGGTGCGCCAGTTCTGTTTGTGAAGAAGAAGGATTGTTCTCTGAGGATGTGTATTGATTACAGAGAACTGAATAAGCTAACAATTAAGAACAAGTATCCTCTACCAAGGATAGACGATTTGTTTGATTAGTTGCAAGGTAAAAGGGTATTCACAAAGATAGACCTTCGTTCTAATTATCATCAGTTGAGGGTCAAGGAGGGAGACATACCAAAGACTGCTTTTCGCACCAGATATGGGCATTATGAGTTCTTAGTCATGTCTTTTGGATTGACTAATGCCCTAGATGCTTTTATGGAATTGATGAACATAGTGTTCATGTAATGCCCTGGATAGCCAAGACTGCTAGATTGTGTATTTATAAAGGTGCAGGACTTGCTAATCAAGTTATTTAGTTAAAAACGTGTTGCTAAAACCATTAATGAGCTAGGGTTAAAAGGTTTTGGTCTCAAAAGGTACATTTCATATAACTAAACATTTTACACATGGGATCCCAAAAGGGACAACTTTTAAAAGTCAGTTTAAAAAATTTCCAGAGTACAAACAACCGTTAGCCACTCTAAGGGCAAAATAGACGTTTATGGTTCTCCAGTTCCTGTTTCCCCCTCAACCGTGGCGGCTGAGCAGCTGATCATGTACATTATGTTCTCAGAGTTCTCCAAATTAGGGCTAATCAAGCTTGCCCTTGCCTTTACCTGCACCATGAAGCACCCATGAGCCACGGCCCAGCAAGAAAACATAACATTATAAAACAAACAATGATAACAATTGAATAACCATTTAAGCATGTTCATACACTTAACATACCACATTAATCACATAGCACGTAGATATAACCAAGGATTCAACCAATCAACACTCAACTATTCAGCATGATAAATCCACCAATCAATAATAACAATCAAATCACATGATAATCAGGGTCGACACCTTAGGTCGCACCCTCTATTTACCACACTGACTCCTGCCCGCTTAAACCGAGCTCAGTGCATAATTAGCTGTCCTCAACTACCAGTGGCCGAGCCACACCCTGTTTGCTAGTGTAAACTTCGGCACTCTTAGGCTATTTGTTTACTTTTTACATGGCATAATACCATCCTCTATAAAGCATACAAAACACGGAACCCATAGTCCCATTATAAATCCACAACCAGGTGCAATTTTCTTACCTTTAGTTTCCAAGTGTACGGGTTACACGAGATGCCTCTTGAGCACGATCCGTTTTTAGAGCCCCTAGCTTGTACCTAGTCACAACCAAGATAAGGGATACCATTAATAATTGTAAAAGGGCTTCTAGTCTCCCAAACATCGAATTCCACCAAACACGGTAGTAGAATCAATCCCGAGCACCCTAGGTTAAATTCCCATGTTTAAAATCCCAAATTCCCTTAAGGGTCATGATACAAGCTTCCTATGCCGCGGCATAGCCCCCAAACAGAGCCCATCTAGGCTCAAAACCAGACACGGGCCACGGCTCTACATAGACCATCCTGCAACCCGCCCTCCATCTCCAAGATCCATCAACTTCAGAGGGACGCTGCTCACCAAGAACTATGCCGTGGCTCGACCCCTTCGAACCCAAAAGAACCTCCATTTTTTACTCTCAAACCTCACTCAAAACCATCCAAAACTATCCCAATTCCACAACTCAATTATCACAAAGCTTCTAACGTGATTCCAGCAACACAACCCAACAAAAACATAGCCTAGAAACTCACCAAAATCTCACTTCAATCTCTTAAACTTAAAAGCTTAAAAAACATCAAAACTAGTCAAGGAAACACTAAAGTTCAACCATTAAACCATAAATTTGAGCTTACCTTCTTTGATGAACCAACTCTCTAAAAGATTTCTGAGCTAACTCCTAGGTTCCAAGCTTCAATTCAATCCTTCAATGTCAAAACCCATAAAACCTCAAAACTCAGCCATAAACACAGAATTTAACCACGATGCATAAAGCTGTTAGCTTACCTTATTTCTGGTTGAACTCCTTAGTTGAACACTAAATTAATCCTCCAAAACTTCAACTCAATCCACTGAATTCCCAGCAAAGATCTTCTAAGTTTTCTGTAGTGTTCTTTGAGAGAGAAAGGGAGAAAGAGGGAAGGGTCGGTTTAACTTGTGTTCTACTATTTTCTAAAGTTTCTTTAGTCTTTCCTTAGGCAATTAAGTTAATCCCGAGGCTCGGGGTGCCGAAAACGTCCCTGAGGGAAAAATGGTAAAATTCCCCAGTATTCCCACCTAAGCTTCCTAACCTCAAATATATCTCCAATTATTTATTTCCATAATCCGATAACCTAAATAACCATCCAATACCTGAGATACCCCTTGACTTGCCCCAAGTCAAGTACTAAGCCTCGTTGTGATTTTCCCGCTAACTAGCTCCCTAGGATCACTTCAAGTTGCAAGTTGCATATTTACCCACATAATAATATGGTTCTCACAATTATAGCACATAATCACATATCCATACAAGCATGCTTATCACAGAATCATCCATTAAACTAATAAATTCTCACATAATCCAATTATGCCCTCCCAGCACAATAATCAAGGCCCTTAAGCCTTATTAATGATTTTGGGTCATTACAACTATCCCCTCCTACTGAGAATTTTGTTCTCGAAATTTACCTGAATAGCTCGGGATACTGATCCCGCATCACTGTATCTATCTCCCAGGTCGCTTCCTCAACCTTGCTATTTCTCCACAACACTTTAACTAACGGAACATCTTATTCCGTAGAACTTTGTCCTTTCGATCCAAAATTTGAACCGGTCGCTCCTCATAGGACACGTCTGTCTATAATTCTAAGTCCTCATACTTCAGTACGTGCGTCGAATCTGAGATGTAATTCCACAACATCGAGACATGGAATACGTCATGAACTCCCACTACAAGAATTTTTCCTAAATATTACAAATTTTTAGAAGTGCTATTGTTATATGCTAGTAAAATAAAAGACACGGACACATGGCATATTTTTATTTATAAAAGTAAATCTCTTTAGGTGGCAAATGAAACATATATTAGACGCCAAATGAAAATGACAAAAGAAAAAGCAAATGAAAAAAAACGCTTATCCCTAATCTATTAACTATGAATCCCTACCCTAATCACGCCTCCTCTGCTTCTTTTTCTCTCTCACACCTAGTCTCTCATTCTCTCTCCCTCGCCCTTTCTCCATCTCTCTGTCACAGTCTCTCGGCTCTCTCTCCCTCATGCCTATACTCTCTAGTTTGACTGTAACACCACGACTAAGCCTACTGAAACAGTTTAGTCTCTCGTTACTCTCTTCCGTTGAGCTGCTGAAGCACACATGACGACGCCCCTGCTGAAGCAAGAACCCAAGCAAACCAGTTACTCAAGAAGCCGTTTGTCTGTGAGTTCTCTTTTCTTTATATGTTTTTAGATTTTAGTTTAATATCAAGAATTTTTTTTGAATATATCAATACATATATTTGTTTGTGTTGGAATTGTTTCTAATGGAGAGGATATAGTGAGAAAAATTAGAGAGGTTGTAAGCATTAGAATACAAGAAAGAGCAAAGAGCTTTTATGTGTTAAGAGAGAAACTTTTGAGAGCACCAATGTTGTTTATATACATATGCAGGAGACTACTGCAGAGGACTTAAACTTACGAATAGATATTTATGATGAAATTAGGATTGGAGGAGGTGCTTTTGGAATTTCTGGAGGACTACTTCATCCTTATTCCCCTAAAGGTTAATGGGTACTCTTTATTTTTATCTTTTGAAGAAAGAAAAGGAGGAAAAAGGGTGTTCATGTAAGATGTTAATGATGTTGGGTATTATCGTCTTGCAGCTAAGCTTCTATGGAGGGGTATTCATGTAAGATGTTAATGATGTGGGGTATTATGGTCTTGCAGCTAAGCTTCTATGGAGGGGTGCTGAGTGTTGGAATGAGTGTTTAAAGCTTTTGGACATTGCTGAAGCAGCAGAAGCATCAATGGATTCTGACTAGTTAAGCTCTGGAATTTCATATTTTGATACTCACTTTCAAGGCCTCATAGTTCGGAAAAGGTCTCTTTCTCTCTCTATATATATTTATATAACTACAGTTGTCTCAACTTATTTCTATATTCTATTCCAAATTTGTCATTTATGAAATGTTCTGTTTTAACTAGTGTGAAGTATATAGTTGTTGTTGATGAATGGAATGCACTAGTATATAATGGAAAACTAAGCGAATAATGCATTTACCATAATGGAAAACATTATTGTATTTGAGTATACAATAATGTTTTTTGAAAGGTCAAAAGGGTTCTGTAGCATATGATGCAAAATTAAGTAAAAAAATGCTTTTACTATTTCCTTAATCTTGTTCTTAATTACGTGAGATTTGAATTGTATGGAGTATTATTTTTTTAAAGGTCAAAAGGGTCCTCTACTTATTAGTGGAAAATTTCTCCATTCAGGGGAATCTTGAGACCAGCTGTCAGCATGAAAAATTTGCTATTGATAAGCGATGTAATTATCTCTGAACTTGGTATGAGCACAAGGGCTTGGTGTTTGATTTTTGATGTTGTTATAATGTTGGTGCTTCTTTCTCTACGCCATTAGAATGGTCGGAGTTGTCTTCCAGTAGCAGAATAGAAAGGCTTGAGAAATATGTTGTCCAAAATCTTGTACCCAATCTATGTTTACCCTTGAACAAGGCCTTCTACATGCCTGAAGCTGTAAATATCCATCCTCAATGTTATGTTCAGGTCTGAATCATAAATCCCATGCGATACTTAAAGATAATAGACTTGCTTTGCCTGACTTAACCATCTGACGGTTATTTGCTTGGCGCTTTACATAGTGTGTAAAAATTTAGCAAAATAATTATCTGCATATGGCACTGGAGAAAAAGAGTTGCATTTGCACAAGAAAAATATTAACAAACTCACTGATTTAGAAGGTAATTCCTCATTTTTTGTTATGGGAAGATTCATCAAACAGCGAGTCTATTTACTTACATATTTTGGAATTTACATCGTTCATTTTTGCTTTAAAAGTTCAATGTTAATATATATATATTTATATATAAATATTTTCCTATCGTTAATTTGTGGTGTGGTGCATGTAATTAGGGGAATACCAGGTAGTAATAATATGTGTAGGTGCCAAAGCAGACATGCTTCCTGAGCTTTTATGTTGCTGCTTCTAATTTTTGAAATTATTAAAAACATGTATAATATACACTTTGTGAGATGTTTAGATTTAGTTCTTTTTCTGTACCAGATGTATCTATTTTAATTTATAACTAGAAAATATTATTAAGTTCCATATTGAGCTTTTTCTTGATCTCAATTTTATTTATTCTTGTAATTTGAACTTGTGTAATTTATAACTAGAAATCATTATGCAGAAGCTTGTTGACTTGATTGGAATAACATCCATTACGGAGGTATACTACTTTTTACCATTTCTTGATGTTATATAACTTCATTTCTTTGTCCTCTATATTGTTGTAATGTATTCTTTTGTATATTGATGTAGTGGTAGTTTAGCTAGCTTTTTCTTTTTTCTTAGTTTTTTGTTTTGATGCGATAATTGTAGTGGTTTTCACCACTCACTGTATTGTAATATTCATTTATTAATACAAGTTGTTTTGTTTTTTTGTTTTTTTTTAAAAAAAAAAGATTTTTCCTAGGTTATTTAAAAAGAAAGATTCAATTTTGCTGCTTCTTTCAAATTGGTATCTCCTGGTATTTTAATAGGAAATATAATAGCATATATGCCTTTTGTGTATATTTATAATTTTATTGTGAGTAACCTCCTTTTAATATTGTTTTTTTGTAATTGTTACCCATTTTTATTTCATAATGGATCATTTTGATAGTAAGAGTTGAATTAATTTATAGTGTTATGCTCCAGCTTCCTGTTACAATTAATTTAATTTTTCTACTGCAGCTTCGTTGGAAGTTGTGCCATCATGCCTCGGAGGAATCATGCCCAAAATCTGCTATTAAATGGTTGACAATATCCATATCTTTGTTAGACCCTGAGAGCTTAGGTTAATTTTGTTTCTTTCATTTTTGATGTATTTGAGTTCAGTTTCCATGCGTCTCTATTAAAATGTGTGGGAACATGATATTGTTAGCTGTGTTTTAATATTATTTTGTTCTAAAAAATGATGTCTGCCTTAAGCAATATTCCAGCAAATGGTATGCTAGTCAAGCATTCCATATTTTGTTTAATGGATTGCTTTAATTCTGCATTGTATAAGCTATCTATCTAAAGTTTTAACTGAAGCTTGATTATGTAATTTGCTTACATTCCATTTCTAATGCAGATAAAGAATATGGGAAAATTCGTCTAAGAATGACACAATACCATATATATATATTGCATGGTATATATATATTTTAAAAAGTGCCCATATATTACATTAGAATATCACATATTTTAAAAAGTGCTATTGTTTTTTCTAATAGAAAAAGACACGGCTAAAGTGAAATATTAGGCGGTAAATGAAATACACTTAGGTGCCAAATGAATGACAAAAGCAAAAGAAAAAATTATTATCCCTAATCTCTAAGGTTGAATCCCTAATAACCCTTCATGCCTCCTCTGTTTCTCTCTCACACCTAGTAACTCTCTCTCGCTCTATCTTTCTCTCTGAGCTAGTCTCTCCTTCAATCTTTCTTTCTTTCTCTCTATTTGTTGCAGGTGTGTAACAAGGTGATGGGGGCCCGTGGCTTGGGTCGTGTGACAGGTAGGCTTGACTCATGGGTCTACGACGTGGCTCGCTCGTGGGTGCGACGGTGCTTGTGGCGGTGGGTCTACGACGTGGGTGCAACGATGCTTGAGCTCACGATCTTCGAGTAATATATATGTGCTCTTTTGGTTGCTGACCTTGTCATTCATGGTGGATGCAGTCTTCGTATGAGGGTATTAATCTTTTTACAGTGTTTAATTTTCATATGTTGTTTACTACATTATATGTTTGTTCTTGAATCCAGGTGTATCTTCTTTTTGAATCTAGTTATTATCTTTGGATTTCTTGAATCTGAGTATTGTATATTGATGCAATCTTTGATTGGATCGGTGCTAAACCCTCTTCATTATATAATAATGCTTCCGTAAAATTTTAATATTCATTATATATATATTGAAGTATTGTGCATTGATGATGTTGTGATGATATGTGTATGCGTGTATATAATCTTACTCCATGGGTTCTAGTTTTTTTTTTTGTCAAGGTGGTTTCAAACTTGTTTAACTGTTGACCAGTATTAGTTGCAAAAAAAGTTGCACCATTTCCACTTTAAATCTCAAATAGATTTTGTATCTTTCAAAAATTTAATTGGACTTATAAAACTAATTAAAATAAGTTTGTTGTTGTACCTTTATTCTTCGGTTATCGTTTCCTCAGCTCAACAACCTTTTGCAAAAGTATTGGATCCAAATTCAACTACTTTCCTTTTTTATTTTCTCTTGTAGTAAAACATGTCCTTTTTGAAGCTCTCCCTACTTTTGTTCTTTGGTGTTTTTGTTGAATTTCAGATAACAAATATACAATATTTTAAAAATTTATAATTGCTTTGCCATTTGGTTTTCTTCTGCTGTATGTTTTATGAAGACAACATTTGAGGATGTTTTCCCTACAGAGGCAACGACTGTTGAGGAATATCTGCAGCAGGTACGTTATTCTTAAAATTGTTTGCATCTGTGCTTATTATCCTTTATTGTTTGTTTAAAAGATATTTTTTGCTTTCTCTACTTGCTCAGGAGTAACTATCCTTGTATGTTACTTTTGTTAGAGTGGTTTGAATGCGTTGGCATAATGTTATAACCAATTTAGCTACTTAAAACAATTATTCGAATTTTCTAAAATACAAGTGTTTATTCATGTCATTGGTACTAACTGTTGGCATGTGAATTAGTTTTATAGTCTCTTTCTCTCTCACACTCTCCTCTATAATATATATTTATATTTTGTTGAGAAGAGAGAATCATTCAATATATAGCTGCAAGCAAGCCTGAAAATTTAATTGATTATGAGAAAATAGCTGTTCTTCTAACAACTTGATATACTTTGGCCATGTTTGTGACTGATAATGATTTCTTAATCATACCTATGCACCAAGTGCATGAAATGGAAATTATTTCAGCTATCCAAGAAGCTCAAAAGGATAACCTCAGAAGTTTTAATGATTACATGTTGAAAGTGTTGGAGGTTAGTATGACACACGGGATATGCAGAATGTTACCCTAATCAATCAATGATATTGTGAGCGCATACGTAATGAATAATATTTGGTTATTAATCTAATATATTTTAAATTCTTTTAAATTTTTATAAGGTGTTTATATCATTGAGTTGAATAATGAACAAATTATAGACAGATTATGTGTGCATAAATATATGTTATGCAGTGATTAACATTGCTGTTGAGCTTTGATCCTGATGGGTTTTAAATTTTAATGCTCTTTCGGAGGATTGGTAAAAAGAAAAATGAGATAGACTTCAAAGCATGAGTCAAATTTCCACATTACCTAGAACCAACATGATAGTTAGCAGTAGTGGGGGTGCTCACTCTGGTCAGATAGTGTCGATGACTTCTAGCCCTGAAGCTTCATCTGGTGCATCTAGCATGCAGCTTGTACCTCTTGCTAACAAGCCTATCCTTGAGAAAAAGGCAGCTGTCTATGCTGAAGTTGTAAAGAATCTGAATGATTCAAGAGAACATGGATTTCCATTTAAAGTAAGTTGAAACAACTTTTTCCCTGTATTCAATCGATCTTATTATATATTTGATTCCTACCATTAAATGAAAGGCATTTAATCTTTAGTGGATTGTTAATTTTAGTTTTTTGACAAATGACTGAGTTGCTGCTTTGAATTGTGAAGTTTTAGTTTTTTGACAAATTACTAAGTTGCTGCTTTAAATTCTATTTTCACTTTATGAAAAAGACACCTTAACGGAGTGATGCTTTAGAGATTGTTGTCAAGTTTTGTTTATGCTGAGTGAGATAAGTACCTATCTAATGGCTTGTTTCTGTTGTTAGCATGCGACAGCTTTCAAGGGTGCTTATGAAAGTTTAGGTCTGGATGCATCTGGTGGAAAATCTGTTCATTTTCAGAAGATTTGTAACTGGTGAAGACTCGTCTGTTCAAAAAAGCGTGTAAAAAAATATGTCTTTAATTATTGGTGCAAGGCGCCATCTTGAGCGGGGTCATGAAAAATATGTAGTGGACACTATCCAAAGTCATCCTGCCTAGGTAATAACTTAATATTCTACCATGACAGTTTATTGCTGCCTAGCAAGATTTTAATATTTTGGGAATGATTTTTTCCAATGATGCTTAGTGTAGCCTAGATTCTAGTAATTCTGTAGCTTTATTGATCCTTACTTGCTCATGTCTTCTACTCAAATTTTTTCTTTTGCTATTCTATTTTACATTGATTTAGGGAACTTGCTATTTTGATATTTAGGGTACTGTAGATCAACAAAGACAGAAAAACTTGATGCTAAAACAACTCCTAATGGAGTTGTTGTTGAAAGATAATGGGATGTATCTGCTACTTGATACAAGAGGTGTGGGAGAAGAAGGTCAATTGAGCTGGATTTTGAACGATGAGAATTCAAGAAAGCAATTCTTACTTGAAGCTGCTCACCAGTGTCAGGCAGCTGGATTATATGACAAGGTAATGCTTGCATGTTTTTTTTTTGCAGCAATGCTTAAATATAATTTTCATACTTATTTCTCTTCTGTTTTTGCCTCTATGATATTAAATTTTATCTACATCTAGACATCAGTTGAGTTGTTTGAAAAGAAATATATCTTTCTGATTGTTTTACTTTCTTTTGGTCTTCTTCTTCTAATGTCATAACGTGCTCATACTACTTGGGCAGTAGCACTTTTTGGACTTCCGAACCTTTCCTTTTAGTGCCAAGGAATTTTTCTTTTTCATTTTTGGGTGATTAAAAAGTATGGTGGTAGAGGGTGATGACTACTAGCATTCTTTAATTTATGATATTTTAGTAGAATACAATATGATGACACTTGGCTGAACACAAAGAAATTGAACCTAAATGCTTGGTTTATTTATTGTAAAAGGTTTCATGATTGGAATTGGTTTATTCATATACCCTTTTCAAGGGTCCCGAAAGCCATTGAACCGATATTCTATATTACAGCAGAGTTTTCAAGGGTCCCTGAAGACACAGTATTTGGAAATCTACAATAAAAATGGCAAATTCATTACTCTTGTTATTTGGAAATTTATATTTGATCTAATTCTAGGTCATGTGTCTATGCTATTGGGTTTTCTTTATAAATTAGTTATTGTATTGTATATATATATTTATATGTTTGGTTGGTGTATCATTTGCATTTTCATTTCATAATCATAAAGTGTTTGAGCTAACTTTTCTAATGAGTATTTTACCAAGCATAAATCTTCAATATTTCATGCCTATGTGTTGTAGTTAGTGTAATTGCATGGCCATCTTATAAAGTCGTAATGAGGTTATTAACTTTCTTTCTTTTTGTACTCTTTTAGTTTTCTATTAACTCTAAGTTTAAGCATTAATTATTTAAACTCTTGTGTAGCTAAGCAAATCAACCTCACAACAAAGACAAGTGCACAATGGAATGGATGATGAATTGGAGGGTGGAGCAAGCTTCATGGTTTACTTTTTGTGTGTCTTGTTATGTTTCTATTTTTTACTTTTGAAGCAAAAGATGTGCAAGACTATAGAATTTTATTATGTATGCTTTCAAACTCAAGTTAGAACTAAGAACTTTTGAAGTGGACAGTGTCATGGTTTGAAGTAGTTCGTCTTCAAATGTAAAAATACTCATGGTTTATCATATATATTGAATATTTTAGATTTTTTGATCTATTTAATATTACAGTTGTGATCAATTGTGATTTTTTTAATCAAAATACAATAATAAAAACTTTTTACAACAATTAAAAATGCATACTACAAAATAATAAAATGTTATTACTGGGAGAATTTACAATAATTATGGTTGTTTTGTATAATATATTATAATTGGGACAAAAAGTTATGATTTATATAATAGAATGAACTAAAAACGTTATAAAATGATCAAATATAACAATTTTCATAATAGTTGGAAAGTGTTATGCATAAAGTATAAGATTAAACTTCAAATTTATAACTAAATACTCTAACTAAATGTTATTATTTGAATATTATAGCAACTAGAAATGTGTTATCGAATAGTTTAAGATAACATTGAACATAACATTTGAATATTGTTATAGAAAAGATAGGACTTTTAATAACAGGGGCTATGTTAGCGTTTTCAGAAGCGTTATCAATACTCTAGGTTAGCAGTTTTTAAGTGTTATGAATACTGTTTTTTCTTGTAGTGTCCCGACAATGATGGTGGCAAGGCCAACCTGTAACCCACCTGTCCATTCCTTTCTCGAATCTTGAAAGGTCCAACAAATCGAGGGCTCAGCACCTCCTCACCCCTCTCAGTGGTGAGACTCGCAGAAACACGTGGTCCCTAACTTGGAACTCCACGTCTCTACTCTTGAGATCAGCGTAGCTTTTCTGTCTACTCTGCAAATCAAGCATTCTGGCTCGGATCTTTTCAATAGCTTCACTTGTCTTTTGAACCATGTATGGCCCCAAATACTTCCTCTCACCCATCTCATCCCAATGAATGGGCGACCTACACTTCCTTCCATATAACATTTCATAAGGGGCAACTCCAATCGTTGATTGGTAACTGTTGTTATACGAAAATTCAATCTATGGGAGATACTTACTCCAAGGACCCTCGAAATCAATTGCACATGCCCTAAGCATATACTCCAATACCTGAATCGTCCTCTCAGAGTGTCCATCAGTCTAAGGATGAAAGGCTATGCTAAGCTTCAACTGAGTCCCCATGGCTCTCTACAGAGCTTCCCAAAACTTGGAGGTAAAGATAGGGTCTTGATCAAATACAATAGACTTAGGAACCCCATGGAGATGAACTATCTCCCTCACATACAACTCTGCATAATGTTCCACTGTGTAAGTGGACTTCACTACCAGAAAATTACCTGACTTGGTGTATCTGTCCACTATTACCCACGCCGAGTCATGAAGTCCTACCGTCCAGGGTAGACCTCCCACAAAATCTATCGTAATGTCCTCCCACTTCCATTTTGGGACACCTAAAGGCTGAAGTAGCCCTGCAGGTTGCTGATGCTTAGCCTTCACCTGCTGACATGTTAAACATCTGGCCACATACTCTACCACATCCTTCTTCATCCTAGGCCACCAATATAATGTCCGTAGATCCTGATACATCTTTGTGGTACCCGGATGAAGCGAGTATGGCATAGTGCGAAACTCATCCAGTATCTCTCCTCTGATCCCTTCATCTGCCAGAACACAAATCTGTCCCTGATACCAAAGAATACCAGTCTCAGAAATATAAAAGTCCTTAGTTGTCCCTGCTAAGACATGCTATCTAACTTCCTGTAACTGCGCGTCTACTAATTGACCCTCCTTGATCCGCTTTAATAGGGTCGACTGTAAAGTAACATTGGCCAACCGACCCACCACCAACTCTATCCTTGCCCTGGTCATCACATCAGCTAACTCTCTGGAGATATGAATAGAACTAAATAACTTCCCCGAGCCCCTCCAGCTCAATACATTTGCCACTACATTGGTTTTTCCTGGGTGGTAAAGAATGTCACAATCATAATCTTTAACCAACTCTGACCAACGCCTCTGTCTCATGTTCAGATCCTTCTGGGTAAGAAATACTTCAAACTTTTATGATCAATGTATATCTCGCACTTCTCCCCATACAGATAATGTTGCCACACCTTCAGTACGAATACCACTGTTGCTAGTTCCAAATCATGGGTAGGATACCGCTGCTCATACTCCTTCAGCTGTCATGATGCATAAACTATAACCTTCTCATTTTGCATCAATACACAGCCCAAGCCCATCCTCGATGCATCAAAGTATACCACAAACTTTCCTTCTTCTCAAGGAAGACTCATTACAAGTACAGTAACAAGTCGTTGCTTCAACTCCTAGAAACTATCCTCACACTTCTCTGACCAAACGAACCTCTAATTCTTCCATGTCAACTCTGTCATTGGTGAAGCAATCTTTGAGAATCCCTCTACAAACCGCCTGTAGTAACCTGATAACCCGAGGAAATTCTACACCTCTGAGGCGTTCCTTGGCCTCGGCCAATCTCTCACTGCTTCCACCTTTGATGGGTCCACCTTAATCCCCTCTGCGCCAACTATATGCCCAAGGAAAGTCTCTTCTAGCAATAAAAATTCACACTTCTTAAACTTGGCATATAACCGATGCTCCCTTAACCTTTGTAAAACCTCTCGAAGATGTCGCTCGTGCTCTGCCTCTGAACTGGAGTACACTAAGATGACGTCGATGAAGACAATGACGAACTGATCCAAGAAGTCCTTGACACCCTGTTCATCAGATCCATGAAAGTTGCCAGGGCATTTGTCAAACCAAAAGACATGACCAAGAACTCATAGTGCCCATACCGTGTTCGAAAGGCCGTCTTCGATATGACCTTGTCCTTGATCCTTAGCTAGTGATAACCAGATCAAAGATCAATCTTTGAGAACAATGTCTTTCCCTGCAGCTGATCGAACAAGTCATCGATCCTTGGTAGAGGGTACTTATTCATAATGGTCAACTTCTTTAATTCCCTGTAGTCTATGCACATTCTCAGAGTCCCGTCCTTCTTCTTAACAAACAAAACTAGAGCACCCCATGGGGAGTAGCTAGGCCTGATGAATCCCAAATCCAAAAGTTCTTGTAGCTCTATCTTCAATTCTTTCAACTTTTCTAGTGCCATCCTATATGGTGCTCTTGATACTAGTTCTGTCCCCAGTGCTAACTCAATAACAAACTGAATCTCCCTGCGCGGCAGCAATCATGGTAGCTCCTAAGGAAACACATCTAAAAATTGACAAGCCCCCCTGGTCTCTCTCGGCCCCACTGGCAAAACCCTGGTAGTATCCACCACACTAGCCAGAAAGCCTATACATCCACCCTGTAATAAGTCTTTGGCTCTCAATGTCGATATCATGGGTACGCGGGGCCACATACCGCACCCACGAAGACAAAAGGATCCTCGCCCTCAGGCTCAAAAGTCACCATCTTCTTTCTGCAGTCAATAGTAGCCCCATACCTGACCAGTCAATCCATCCCTAAGATCATATCAAAATCCTCCATATCTAACTCAATCAAGTCAATTAAAAGCTCCCTACAATCAACCATCACTGGCAATGCCCTGATCCACCTCCTAGAAACTACCAGTTCCCCAGTAGGCAATAAAGTCCCAAACCCTACAATCCGATACTCACTAGGTCTACACAATTTATCAATCACTTTACTAGAAACAAAGGAATGTGTAGCACCAGAGTTAATCAATACAGTAAAAGGAGAGCCTGCGCTAGAAAGCTGACCTGTCACTATTGAGGGACTAGCCTCGGCCTCTGCCTGTGTCAAGGTGAACACTCGAGCTGGAGTCAAGCTGTCGACCTTTCCTGCTTCCCCTTTCATCACTGTTGGGCAGTCCTTCTTGAAGTGCCCCACTGTTCCACACACATAGCAAGCCTTGGCCCGACATTCGCCCTGACGGCGTCTTCTACACCTCGTGCACTCTAGAAAACTCAGCCATGCTTCACCACCGCCCTGACGGCCACCCTGACCACCACGACACCTCCTATCAGGACCAGCAGTGGTCGAAGTGTCAGGAGTCTTCCTCTTTACATCACTGGGGCCTCCGCCCCTACCTGACCCAAAATAAGGAGGAACCACCCTGCGATGCTCGTGCCTCGCTGCACTTTCCTTCCAAATCTTGTTCTCCGCTTCCTCAGCGGTAAGAGCTTTCTCAACGGCCTTGGCATAAGTTGTTCCCCCAGGTATCGTTGTAATCTTTACATCCCGGGCTATCATAGCATTAAGGCTCCTAATGAATCTGTCTTGCCTAAAAGCATCAGTAGGAATAAGGTCTATTGCAAATTTCGCAAGTCTATCAAATTTTAGGGCATACTCAGTAACTGTCATGTTGCCCTGCACCAAACCCATAAACTCATTATCCTTTGCAGCCCAGATGGAAACATTGTAGTATTTTTGGCTAAACAAATCTTTAAATCCTTCCCAACTCAAAGCAGTGACGTCCCTGGTCTGTGATACCACTTCCCACAAGATGCGGGCATCCTCTCTCAACATATATGTGGCATAGGCCACTCTATCATATCCCTCTATCCTCATAAAGTCCAGAATAGTAGTAATCATAGTCAGCCACTGCTCAGACTTCAGTGGGTCAGGTCCTCCCTCAAAAGTTGGGGGATGCTGCTTCTGGAACCACTCATACAATGGCTCCCATCTGTTCCCAACCTCTCCTGGCTGTACAACTGGTACCACTGCAGGTGGCACAATAGGGGCAGCACTCCCTGATGGAGCTTGTAGTCGTACTTGCATATCTACCATAAGTTGCTGCCATTTCTCAGGCACTGGTGGAGGAATCTGGCCCTCGTCATCACCTCCGGTCCCAGACCTAGTGCCGACTAGTCGTGTAGATTTTCTAGGACGCATATTATCCAAGTCAATCTGCAATCAATGACTCGGCAGTCAGACCATGATGACAGGGTAAATGCTTCTCCAAAATCGACAAATGAAACATAATCAATCATAAACAACCAAGATATAAGCATTTATCCACATAAACCGACATTGCTAATAAGCATGCCCCAGCATCACCACGCAACAGTTAAGATATAAACATCCATCCATACACAATATGGAATTAATCATTCAAATATTCATTTAGATGGACAACAATGCTAATAAGCATGCCTCAATATTCTCACACAGTAGTCAAGGGCCAGGCCCTATCAGTATCTCATGCTTCCTATTAATCCAATAAATAACAACATTCATAATTCGTTCCAGGCATACAAGCATATAAGCACATATACACATTACCAAACCCTGAATCGAGCTTGTCTCTAGTAGCGAATGTACATGTACAGCCAGTTTTCAGAAACCCTTAAACCTAGGACGCTCTGATACCAAGTTGTAACACCTTGGATAGCCAAGACCGCTACACTGTGTATTTATAAAGGTGCAGGACTTGCTAATCAAGTCATTTAGTTAAAAACGTGTTGCTAAAACAATTAATGATGTAGGGTTAAAAGGTTTTGGTCTTAAAAGGTACATTTCATATAACTAAACATTTTACACATGGGATCCCAAAAGGAACAACATTTAAAAGTCAGTTTACAAAATTTCCAGAGTACAAACAACCACTAGCCACTCTAAGGGCAAAACATACGTTTATGGTTCTCTTATTCCTGTTTCGCCCTCAATCGTGGCGGCTGAGCAAATGATCATGTACATTTTTCTCTCAGAGCTCTACAAATCAGGGCTGATCAAGCTTGCCCTTGCCTTTACCCACACCATGAAGCACCCATGAGCCAAGGCCCAGTAAGAAAACATAACATTATATAACAAACAATGATAATAATTGAATAACCCTTTAAGGATGTTCATACACTTAACATACCACATTAATCGCATAGCACGTAGATATAACCAAGAATTCAACCAATCAACACTCAGTTATTCAGCATGGCAAATCCACCAATCAATAATAAAAATCAGAGCACATGATAATCAGGGTCGACACCTTAGGTCGCACCCTCTGTTTACCCCACTGACTAGCCAAGGCCCAGTAAGAAAACATAACATTATATAACAAACAATGATAACAATTGAATAACCCTTTAAGCATGTTCATAGACTTAACAAACAACATTAATCACATAGCACATAGATATAACCAAGGATTCAACCAATCAATACTCAACTATTCAGCATGACAAATCCACCAATCAATAATAACAATCAAATCACATGATAATCAGGGTCGACACCTTGGGTCGCACCCTCTGTTTACCCCACTAACTCCAGCCCGCTTAAACTGAGCTCAGTGCATAATAAGCTGTCCTCAGCTATCAGTGGCCGAGCCACACACTGTGTGCTAGTGTAAACCTTGACACTCTTAGGACATTTGTTTACCTTTTACATGGCATAATACCATCCTCTATAAAGCATACAAAATAGGGAACCCTTAGTCCCATTATAAATTCACAACCAGGTGCAATTTTCTTACCTTTAGTTTCCAAGTGTACGGGTTACACGAGATGCCTCTTGACCACGATCTGTTTCCCAATCCCCTAACTTATACCTAGTCACAACCAAGATAAAGGATACCATTAATAATTGTAAAAGGGCTTCTTGATTACGTTCTAGTCTCCGAAACATCGAATTCCACCAAACACGATAGTAGAATCGATCCCGAGCACCCTAGGTTAAATTCCCATGCTTAAAATCCCAAAATCCAAAATTCCCTTAAGGGTCGCGGCTCAAGCCTCCTATGCCGCGGCATAGCCCCAAAACAGAGCCCATCTAGGCTCAGAACCGGACACGGGCCACGGCCCTAGACCATGTTGCGGCCCGCCCTCCATCTCCAACATCCATCAGCTTCAGAGGGCCGCGGCTGCGGCTCGACCCCTTCAAATCTAGAAAAACCTCGATTTTTGACTCTCAAACCTCACTCAAAACCATCCAAAACTATCCCAATTCCATAACTCAATTATCACAAAGCTTCTAACATGATTCTAGCAACACAACCCAGCAAAAACTTAGCCTAGAAACTCACCAAAATCTCACTTCAATCTCTTAAACTTAAAAGCTTAAAAAACATCAAAACCAGTCAAGGAAACACTAAAGTTCAGCCATTAAACCATAAATTCGAGCTTACCTTCTTTGATGAACTAGCTCTTTAAAAGATTTATGAGCTAACGCCTAGGTTCCAAGCTTCAATTAAATCCTTCAATGTCAAAACCCATAACACCTCATAACTCAGCCATAAACACAAAATTTAACCACCATGCATAAATCTTTTAGCTTACCTTAATTCTAGTTGAACTCCTTAGCTGAACACTACATTAATCCTCCAAAACTTCAGCTCAATCCACTAAATTCCCAGCTAAGTTCTTCTAAGTTTTCTGTAGTGTTCTTTGAGAGAGAAAGGGAGAAAGAGGGAAAGGTCGGTTTAACTTGTGTTCTACTATTTTCTAAAGTTTCTTTAGTCTATCCTTATCCAATTAAGTTAACCACGAGGCTCGGGGTACCAAAAACGTCCCCAAAGGAAAAATGGTAAAATTCCCCAGTATTCCCACCTAAGCTTCCTAACCTCAAATATATCTCCAATTATTTATTGCCATAACCCGATAACCTAAATAACCATCCAATACATGAGATACCCCTTGACTTGCCCCAAGTCAAGTATTAAGCCCCATTGTGACTTTCCCGCTAACTAGCTCCCTAGGATCGCTTCAAGTCGCATGCTGCAGATTTACCCACATAATAATGTGGTTCTCCCAAATATAGCACATAATCACATTTACATTCATATAACCATACAACCATGCTTATCACGGAGTCATTCATTAAACTAATAAATTCTCACATAAACCAATTATGCCCTCCCGACACACTAATAAAGGCCCTTAAGCCTTATTAGTGATTTTGGGTCGTTATAGTTCAAGGATTATCTGGACCAGTTTGTGATCGTCTTCGTCGATGATATCCTGGTTTATTCTTAGTTAGAGTTAGAGCATGAACAACATTTGAGATTGGTTCTACAAAGACTGAGGGAGCACAAATTGTTTGCAAAATTCAAGAAATGTGAATTCTAGTTATCTCATGTATCTTTTCTTGGGAACATTGTCAATAAGGATCTGATTAAAGTAGATCCAGCTAAGATTGAGGCAGTCAAAGATTGGCCAAGGCCAAAGAATGCTTCTGAGGTGAGAAGTTTCCTTGGATTGGCAGGTTATTACAGGCGTTTCGTGAAAGGGTTCTCTAAGATTTCTACTTCATTGACTGAGCTGACACGCAAGAATCATAAGTTTGTGTGGTCAGACAGGTGTGAGAACAACTTCCAGGAATTGAAGCAGAGATTGATTACAGCTTCGGTTCTGAGTCTTCCAATAGATCAGGAAAATTTTGTGATTTACTGTGATGCTTCACATCAAGGTTTGGGTTGTGTTCTAATGTAGTTAGAGAAGGTGATCGCTTATGCTTCGCGTCAGCTAAAGGAGTATGAACAGAGATATCCTACTCATGATTTAGAGTTGGCAGTTGTGGTCTTTGCTTAAAAGGTACGGAGGCATGAACTTTATGGGGAGAAGTGTGAGATCTACCTTGACCACAAGAGCCTGAAGTACTTCTTCACACAAAAAGACCTGAATATGCGACAAAGATGTTGGCTGGAGTTAGTAAAAGATTATAACTGTGAGATTTTGTATCATCCACGTGGTAGTTGATGCTTTATGTTGGAAGGGTCTGGGACAGATTTATAGGGCGAGGCTGATAGCTAGAGAGTTGGCAGATGATATGACCAAAGCTAGTATGGAGATGTTGGTGGGCCAATTGGCCAATAGTACGCTACAGTCTACACTGTTGGAAAGAATAAAGGAGGGTCAGTTAGGTGATCCACAGCTAATCAAGATTAGAGAAGATGTTTTGGCTGGAGTATCCAGAGATTATACAGTGTCTGATTTGGGCTTGTTGAGATACAAGGGTCGGATATGTGTTCTGTTAGACACTGCTTTGAGGCGAGAGATTCTAGATGAATCTCATACTACACCTTATTCTTTTAATCCAAGCACCACGAAGATGTATTAGGATGTGAGATCATTGTATTGGTGGCCGGGGATGAAGAAGGATGTAGTGGAATATATGGCTAAGTGCTTGACATGTCAACAGGTCAAGGCTGAGCATCAGAGGTCGCCAGGGTTATTCCAGCCTCTGGATATCCCAGAGTGGAAATGGGAGGACATCATGATGGATTTCGTGGTGGGGTTACCTAGGATTGTTGGTTAACATGATTCTATTTGGGTTATTGTGTATACCAAGTCAGCTCCCTTCTTGCCAATGATGACTACTTATATAGTTGATTAGTATGTAGATCTCTATGTGAAAGAGATCGTGTGCCTCCATGGAGCACCGAGGTCAGCCATGTCATATCGGGACCCTACTTTAACTTCTAAGTTCTTGAGGAGTTTACAGAAAGCCATGGGGACACAATCGAAGTTCAGCACTGCTTATCATCTTCAGATAGATGGACAATTTGAGAGGACGGTCCACATATTATAAGACATGCTACGAGCATGTATGCTGGACTTTGGTGGATCCTAGAGTAAGTATCTACCTTTGATAGAGTTTTCCTACAACAATAGTTATCAGTCTACCATTGGGGTTCACCTTATGAGATGTTGTATGGTAGGAAATGCAGATCTCCCATTCATTGGGATGAGGCAGAGGAAAGGAGATACTTGGGTCCTGAGGCAATTCAGAGGACCGATGAGGCCATTGAGAAGATTAGAGCTTGGATGCTCCCTTCTCAAAGCAGACAGAAAAGTTATGCAGATCCGAAGTGTATGAACGTGGAGTTCCAAGTGGGAGACTATGTTTTCCTTAGAGTCTCGCAATGGAAAGGGGTGAGGAGATTTGGGAAGAAGGGCAAGCTGAGTCCCAGATTTGTAGGTCCATTTGAGATCCTAGAGAGGATTGATTAAGTGGCTTACAGGTTGGCCTTACCACCGGCATTGTCAGCCATTCATAACGTGTTTCATGTTTTAGCTGTTCGGAGGTATGTATCTGATGTGACTCATGTCTTGAGTTATGAAGATCTGGAGCTTGAGGCAGATCTCTCCTATGAGGAACAACCAATCCAGATACTTGACAGAAAACATAAGGTCCTCAGGAATAAGATGATACCTTTGGTTAAGGTATTGTGGAGGAATAGCAGGGTCGAGGAAGCGACTTGGGAACTAGAGTTGGACATGCAGAATCAGTATCCCGAGTTGTTCAGGTAAATTTCGAGGATGAAATTTCTATAAGGAGGGGATAGTTGTAATGCCCCAAAATCCCTAATGAGGTTTAATTGTTCGATTAGTAGGCTGGGAGGGCCATAATTGATTTATTATGCCATTAATTGATTATGTGCATGTTTATGTGAATTATATTATAATATGATGTTAAATGCATGCTTGTGGGTCGACATTTCATCATGGGGGCATTTTGGTAATTTGGCCCGTTGAGGGCGTAATTGTATACTTTCATGCATGTTGGTGAATCATTGATGAGACCACATTATAATGTGGATTTGTTCGAGCCATTCAGCATGAGATGATCTTTGAGTACAAGTTAGCAGTTTGGTCATAACGGGATTAAGTTCGGGGCTCGGGGTGAGTCTCGGGGTAATTTGGTGATCAGAATGTTGTCGGGAATTAAAGGGTAATGGGATATAATTTATTGGTATTTGAGAATTTTGGGAATAACGGGAATTGGAGGGTGTTAATTATGATTAACGAAATAGGCGGGAAAGGGCGGTTTTACCCTTGGGAGCCTTTAGAAGACTTTATTTGACCTAGGGGAAAAATAGTATTTTCACCCTAGGATATGTATAAACCATTGAAGGTTGTGCAACCTTGTAAAAAACAGAGCATAGAACTTCTCTCCCGTACATCATTTTCCCTTCATTTTCTTCTTGGATTTCTGAGCTTCTTTTGAGGATTCAAGCTAGGGAAGTGGACCTTGTGGTCTTAGGATTGTGTTCTACCATTGAAGAGGATCCTAAACTGGGCTTGAGGTAATTTTCTAGCCATTAAAAACCCTAGTTTGCTTTGTTCTCATTTTGGATTTCAACTTGGTTTTCTATAGCTGATATTGGGAATTGATGGGAGTTTTTGGCTAGGGTTACTTGGGTTATGATGCCTAGGACATGCGTAGATGGTTTTTGGGTTCAATTGGGGATTTAAATAAGGTTTGGAAGTTGTTATTTCAAGTTGGAAATGGAGGTGTCGAAGGATGGGAAAACCACGGTTGAAAACCCTGGTTGTAGCGCCCATCAGTGGGTGCTACAACACTAGCCAGGAGGGATTCTCCTCAGCCAAGGGCCTGGGGCGCTAGGGGGTAGCGCTACAACGCTACCCTATTTTTCTAGATTCCTGTTTTGGGTATTTTTGAGGGTTTTTGTCTTGGGGTTTCAATTCCTAAGGCTCAGGATCAAATCTACTCACCATTTGGGTACAATTCGGGGTCCTGGGAGTGAGGTTTAGGTCAAGACCCTTTCATTGTTGATTTTCATTAATGGATGTTATAATTGGTTATGACTAGGTGACCGCTAATGTAATGCCCTGGATAGCGAAGACCGTTACACTGTGTGTTTATAAAGGTGCAAGACTTGCTAATCAAGTCATTTAGTTAGAAACGTGTTACTGGTACAATAATTGAACTAGGGCTAAAATATTTGGGTTTCAAAAGATACATTTAACATAATTTAACATTTTGTACATGGGATCCTAACAGAAATAGATTTTGAAAGACAGATTATAAAAATTCTAGTTTATAAACATGTACTGGCCACTGTATGGGTAAAACAAACATTTAGGCTTCTCCCGTCCTGTATCACTCGGCCATCGCGGACGATCAACTAACTATGTACATTCAGCGTCCGAAGCTCTCAAACTCAGGACTAGTCCACCTTGCTCTTGTCTTTACCTACACCATGAAGCACCCGTGAGCCGAGGCCCATCAAGAAATCATAATACAGAATATAAGCAATAAGTGACATTCAGTTATATAACAAGTCATACAGCTCTCGTAAACAGTGATATCAATCCACAAACCAATAATCAGTTATTCAGATAACACGCTTGTCACATTCATCAATTAAACAACATTAAACATATCACACCAAAATACAGGGTCGCCACCCTTAGGCCGAACCCTATGATAATCCCACTAACTTCGGCTCGCTTAGGCCGAGCTCAGTGATTATATACTTAACCTCAGCTACCAATGGCCGAGCCGCGCCCTATGCGCAAATATTAATTCTGACACTCTTAGGCCATTTATCTCATGTCCCATGGTATAATACCATTTCATGACATCACATATGACAATAGGGAACTCTTAGTCCCAACAGAACCGCATAACCAGTTGCAGTTTCTTACCTTTGATTCTGATAGCTTTGATTAGTGAAATCAACCATCAAGCATTATCTCGTCCGAGCCCTAGCGTACACCTAGTCACAGCCATAAATTAGAATCATTACTAAACTTCAATTCCAAAACCTAACCTCAGGTACAATCCCGAGCCCTCGGGAAGCCCTAATTCCACCAAATGGGGTGGTGGAATCAAACCCCAAGCCCCCAGGCAAAAACCTTAAGAAATAACCCAAAAACCCATTTCTAGAAACAGGGTAGCACTACAGCGCCACAAAGTGGGCGCTACAGCGCTACAAGCAGAGCCAAAATCCCCCAGAAAGCCCAAGCCTAGCGGTGTAGCGCCCTAAGGCTAGCGCTACAGCGCTACTTGCAGCAAACTCAGCACTCTGAGTTTCTTCCTTCAATTTTCCTCGAGCCAAACCTCCACAAAACTCCTCCAAAACTCAACCATACACCAAAATGAGCCTACCATCCCCTACATGTCATCCCACATAACCCAACAACCTCAATTCTAACCACATGCATCATCAAACAAAGAAAAAAAGCATTGAACTCGGAATTCAAGAACTCAACAAGAAACTTAGAAATTCAAGACCTCAATGTCAGAAATTGTTACCTTCAATGGGGAAATTTGACCTTAGGTTATCTCTATACCCTTCTAGCCTTTAGCTCCTTAATTCTTCAAGCTCAATTCCTCAACAAAATCCAGAAAAAAACTCATCATAAATCATTAGACCTTACCTCAACTGGGCTTAATTCCAGTAGAACTAACTAGCTTCACCAAACACCCAAGTGCTAAGCCTTTGCCTAAGCCTCCTCTGAATTACAGCTCCAAAATTCCTCAAGAAGTGGTGAAGAATGGCCTAAACTGAGAGAGAGAGAGAAAGAGCCCCTGTTTTCCTTCTTCTTTTCTTTCTTTCAGCTTCCACTATGTTCTACAAATCCCACTAACTGCAAAAAGGCATATTAATAATTATCTCTTTTTTAACCAAATGGCCTTTTTTCCCTCCCATTAAAACCTAAGCCTTTAAACATACCAAGGGCATTTTGGTCATTTGCTTCCAATTCCCGCTAATTCCTCAAGTGTCTCAAATAATTATCGCTTAAACCCCGACATCTAACTAATCACCAATTATTTTCCTCAATGTCAAATAGTCTCCAATATATTTCCCAGATTCCATAAATACCCCCAGGCTCCCCCGAGCCGGGTATAAATTCCCACCGTGACTTTTTCGCTAAACCGCTCACTAGGATCACCTTGAGTCACAAGCTACAAATATATCCACATAATAATATGGTCTCAATAATTTATCACAAATATTTACATTTATGCCCTCAACGGGCCAAAATTACGAATATGGCCTTATAACCTAATTAGGGCCTACAGGCATCCTAATACTCATAATCATGCATCTCATATATCCAAATAATCATACAGGCATGCTTATCACATAATCATGCATTTAATCATTTAAATCACAGATAATCCAGTTATGCCCTCCCGGCATACTAATCAAGGCCCTTAAGCCTTATTAGTAATTTTGGGTCGTTACAGCTAAGGAATCAAAAGGTCGATTGTTCTCAAGGGTCGTTGTTTTACTATTTATCGCTCGAACTAGAGGTAAGAAAACTGCACCCCATATGTGACATGCATGGTTATTCATGAGGCATGTTAAATGTTTAAATGTGGACATTAATTACATATCAAATGTTTAGCAAATCTTTCTTACTTTTGAATGGCACTCACTTATTATTCCTCGTGACTCCACTATAGACTCGAAATTGCACTGTTGAATTCATTGAATGCTCTATAACAAATATAGATACGCTATTAATTATCCATTGTTACAACCATAATTGTCACTCAATCCTCTATAGACGGTCTACAATGAGATAAGACTAAAATACCGTTTTACCCCTCATTGTATTTTATCCTTAAAACACTTAGTTCCTTGTAAATGATATTTCAGTAAACTAGTTTAATTACTAAAATGAGTTCTCTATCATTTAACACCTTGAACCAAACTAAAAGGAAATCATCGTTTAACTTCTTCATCAGTAGCTATAGATGTTCATATCTATGATTAACACTCCCACTCAATTATACTACTGAGTTCCCAAGATGTAAGTATGGGCTAGTCCGTAGGGTAAGCTGGTAACGAACAAGTCAAAGAACTCAAATAATACAATTAGTTAGAATACTAACCACTCAGAATTGAGATTGAATTGACCTATGGTCAACTATATGATATGACTAGAATAGATAATAACGGTATGTTTACTTATCTTATCAACTGTCAATATCGGTCCAGTCCGATGTAACAAATACATCCGATATTATCTACTTTGTTAATGTTCTTGAAAGAACATAACACTGTAATGTGTAAGTAGATCATATCGTAGATTGGCAAGTCAGTGTAAATCTTGTGCACTAACTAATCTTAGGACTAACTTATTTTGAACATATAATCATATTTATATTCCACTGTGATTACGTCACTATAAATAAGATTAGCTATATACTAAGGATTTAATAGAAGTTTATATTAAACAAATAATCATGAAAATAAAACATGTGTGCAAAGTGATTCACCAAGTCAAAAAATGATTTCTATTCTTTTATTGATAATGAAATGAGATTACAAAGAACTTGGGTTTTAATTAGGGCATAAAACGCCAACAGAAAGATGTTTGGGGGAGTGTAGTATCTTTAGAAAAAAAATGAAATGAAAAAAAGGAAAAAAGGAAGAAAAAAAACATGTGTATGAATTATCTCTCAAAGCAAGAAAGATTGAGAAATTTGGGATTGTTATGGGTTCGTGAGTTTGTCATAAGATTGGTTTGTATGCTTATGGTATATTTGAGCCGAAAAGACTTTTTCATCTACCTTTACCTAAGCCGTTCAATTATAAGCCATGAAAGTCCTATTGATTTTTGAGCATGTGTTTTCTACATTAGTGGAGATTAGTAAGTATAGCAAGCTTATGAGATAATGAAATTAAATGATTGTAATGAAAAAAAAATGTGAGCAATAAATGATTCGAATATATTTTATTTATTAATCATGATTTTGAGAGCTTTTATTTTTGTTTGGACTTAAGTGAATCAGGAGAATGTTTTGATTGAAATTCAGGATTATAAGTTGGTTTTCCTGAAGATTATATAAGCATGTTATTCATTATATTTTGAGGCTTACATTGTTGTTGTTGGCTTGATTCATTTGTGTTGGTTGTTTTAGGTTTTTTGTTTGTCTTTTGTGTTCTTTACTCGAGGGCGAGTAAAGGTTTAGTTTGGGGGAATTTGATATGATAGATTTTTAATACTTTTTAGTCTTAGTTTTATTTTTATTATTTGATATTTTTAGTTCTTTTTATGTGTGGTTGTTGCATTTTTCAAGTTGTCATTTGTTAAATGGATATTTGAGAAATATTTCAAAGTTTATTTGAAATATTATCTTCAATCAATAGAAAAATAATAAAAATATATTTATTTGAATTGATTGGAGAAGTAAAGGAGAATTCGAACTTAAATTGTTGGAAAAGTCTGAGATATTTTGAATCTGAGACAATTTTGGTATTTTGATCATATCTCCCGACTAACTTATCTGATTTATGTGTTCTTACTAGCGTTGGGAATTTTATTCAAGGACCTATGAAAGCTTGTTTCACAAGAAAATTCAAATTCGGACGTTTACATTGTGATATTCGACCTACAAAATTACACAAGCTAGAGTTACGGGATTTGAAATTCAAATAAAGATATTTTGGAGCATTATCAAGTGACAAATGGAAACATCTAGAAAACTCTTTTCATAACCTTATCACTATAAAAAGATTTCTTTAGACTATTTTAGGTCTATCGCTCTCTCTTTCTTCTTGACCTCTCTCTATTTCCTCTCTTTCTTCTCTTACTTCTTTTTCTATTCTTTTCCATGAACTAATTTTCTTATCTATGGTTTAATGTAGTCACTTGGATTTTTATTTAATGTTATTATGATATTATATTGATTCTTCTTCTTTATTCTAATCTATATAATGTTTGCTTAATGTTTGTAAATACCTGGTCAATATTTGCTTGATTTATGATTTTGATTCAAAATTCGAATGATGAGAATTGAATATGCTATTGTTATATAGACATATGTTACATATTGGACGAAAGTACCTATATGACTTGTGTAGTAATTAGGTGTCTATGCTTAATGGGTGCTATATGTTTAAGTTTATGACAGAGATATAGAAAACTTGCATATAGGATGAGATCTTATATCTTGAAAAAGAATAGGAATTTATTTATGTTAACCTGCTATTAGAATAGGAAGAACGAAATTTAGAACTGATTAATAAAATTCGTAGAATGAAATGTTGGTGAAGTTAATACCCTAGGTCCTTTTATTATTGATTTTCATCTTTTGATTAGTTATTTTGTTCACAATTATATAAAATTTTACAATTAGACTTATTCATCTAAATTTTGTTTACTAAATAGAAATTAAAGAATAATTATTGGTAATTGGTTAGTATTCTTTGTGGGAACGATACTCTATTTACTATAAATATTACTTGAATCGATTGCGTCCACTTGCATATCATATTTTTCATTATCACAACATAGTTGCTATGGGTGTCATATTTGATTCAGTGGGCCTTGTCACAATTCATATAGTTCAACTAGATGATTCGGTTGCGCGATTTTTTGTCACCAATTTTATACAAGAGGATGCTGAAATCCCAATTGCAGTTGGTGAAGTACGATACGTTCGTGATACAACCGATACATTCCTTCCTTGGCTGAAACATTTAATTATGACTCATGAGGTATAAAATAATTCATCACTTTATTCATTTGTTATATATGTATATATTTAAATGATATTATACAGGGTCCCCTATAAATGGACCCTGCAATCTTAAGAAGTGCGTCCAAGGAAAAACATAAATCCATGCCTATTCCATATGTGTCATCAGCTAGATCTCACATCATTGTAATAGAAGCTGAAATAGAACCCCAACTATTCAATGCTCACATAATTAATCGTATGCACATTAGTCTTAGATTTATTGTAAATGATCTTTGTTCGATTAAAGGAACAATAAGAGTCGTAGTAATTCCCGTTGACCAATCATTTATCAGTCGCGAGTCCATCTTCATCACTTCAGAAGATGTAGAGTAAGTAGAAATTTTGGATAATATTGGAGGCTCAGCCATGCTTTTTGGCATGAGGTATCTTTTCAACTTCAACTTAATCTTTAATTTAAGATAAACATGAGAAGATTCTACTTATCTCCTCTGGGAACTATGGAATATTTTAGCTGTAAATTGAATGTTAACAGATTTGGGTAGTCCTATTTATAGGTGAAACTCTGCCAAAATTTTTAAAATAATTTTAATACTTAATAAATTTTTACAGATTCATTTGCGAGAGCCTTTATAAAATACACGTGTCTATTTCAAGTTTTTTGATACTGAGCTTCTTAGTACTAACAATGCACAAGATGTGGAGCGTACAACTTCAATTATGGCCAATTGGTTGATGACAATGGATAGGCTAGGAAAAATGTACTTTATTCCTTGGAACGTGAAGTAAGAACTACCTAAAACTACTTTATGTTGGTTTTCATAGATCAAATCAGTGATTATACGCAGCGGAACAACAATCAAAATTGTTAATTTAACCCCACAAGATTTCTAGATCTACTTCTTCACATACATATATATATATATGGAATCAAAGATATGAATAGAAAATTATCTCAAGTCCTTCCTTACTGCTATCATTTTGTACGACAAAAATCCTTGAGATCTCACACCAGGATCTTCCAAAATGTTCTCAACACACAAAAAACGAGTGTGGGCTCGCTATACAAAACAATAGGCAAGATCTATTTATCAGATGTTCTCACCACATGAGATCTGATAAAGTTTGGACCTAAGTTCGTGAAGAACAGTGACCTATGCTTGTATCATTGTTCTATTTCTCTCAGGGAGTTCACGATCTGTTTTCTATCACTGAAAAAATATCGCTCTGAAAAACTGATATCCTATATTTAATATATCCAATATATTAAATATAAAATATTAGTTATTTAAAACAATTTAAAATAACTAATCAGTTATCAGATTTTGTTTAAAAAATAATATTTTAATCATATTACAACAGGTCATTATTTATTTAATATTGAAATAACTAAAATTGTGGAACCAAGAATCTTCTAGAAGCTTCTTGTGCATGTAGCACAGTGACTCTGCACTATGCTACATGTCCACCACATGCCAGAGAGGGCATGTGATTTTTCCCAATCTTCATCATTATTTAAATACCAAAAATCCCAAAAATAAATTAATTCAAAATTAATTATATTTTTGTTAAATCGAATAATTAATTAATTATCAATTAATTATACAATAATTATGTTTAGTGCATAGAAAAATATTTTACTTATCAAATAAGTCATTTTGCCAATTTTTGTATTTATCTTTGTCAGTGTTTGTTTGAGCCATTTCGAGGACCATGGACCTATAATATTAAGCTCCAATAAAGTAAAACTAACTAATTAAACTCTTTAATTATAATAGTTAATTTATTAATTCTGATATTTCTCCACCATAAATTCAAAATTGAACTCTTTATGCTATAGAAATTCTTTTATAGAAATCTTATTTTAAGTTGTCCATTGATATAACCATCTTACAATAGTTCAACCCTCTAATTAATTAGTTCATAAATTAGAATGGAAGCATTACTATTTTACCTTTCTAATTTACTTCTTATTCCTTAAGTACCATTAATTCACTAGTGAATAATTAATCTATAATCTAATTATAGATTTGAGCTCAAAATCATTCAGTTCCAGAATTAACCCTTAAGGGAACCAATATACGATCTGTTAGGAAAGATTAGATTCCATATTGTTGATACATGTTCACAGCCATCCATTATATTAAATCTCTAAAACAAAAGCATTAGCCTCATTCTATGAAGAGACCTTAACGAATGCATCAAAAGATTTAATAAACATGAACATGAGTTCATGAACACTTTGGATTTTGGTTGATCTGTAAATGATCATCAGTTATGATATGAATTACAAGTCTTTATTATTAAATGGTTTTTTGATAAAGACTTTTATTCATATCGGTCCATGTCATATATAATCATTTTATATAAAGCACCTTTACCGAGATGTCTTACCACATCAATAATCCGAATCTAGATTATTTGTATCAACTTGATACTCAGTAAACCATACTTACAACCCCAATTAAAGAATTCCATAACTTCAATTTGTTGTTGACTATTTTTATTCATTCATATGATCTTAATTCTCTTGTACTAATAGAAGATCACATCCTCAATAATGAATATGGAATTTTTCTGATATTTACAAAAATTATTCAAACAATAATTTAATAAGCTAAATATAACAATAATAGACCATTGTATTTATTTATTCATCGAAATAATAAATGTCTTTTAGGACATACTCCTAACAATATCCCACTTGTTCTTAAAGCAAGTAAGGAATTTCTCTCAATCCCATATTACGTACATGACCCTCGAATTGCTTAGTAGGAAGCGTCTTCGTAAACGGGTCTGCCAGGTTGTGTTCTGATGCGATTTTCAAAATGGACACATCTCCTCTATGTACGATTTCTCCGACTAAGTGGTATTTGCGCTCTATATGTTTTCCCCTCTTGCGGCTTCTTGGTTCTTTAGAATTAGCCACTGCTCCACTGTTGTCACAGTAAAGAACAAGTGCTTTCTCCACTTCTGGAACCACTTCCAGATCCGTGTAGAACTTTTTCAGCCAAACTGCTTCTTTAGCTGCTATGTATTCAGCTTCCATGGTTGAATCATCTATATTGGATTGCGTAATGCTTCTCCAGAAAACTACTCCACTACCAAGAGTGAATACTGACCTAGAAGTAGATTTTCTACTATCTTTGTCAGATTGAAAATCTGAGTCACTGTATCCAGTAGGTTCAAGGTCACTAACCGAATATACTAGCATATAGTTCCTTGTTCTCGTGAGATACTTGAGAATATGTTTCACCGCAATCCAGTGTTCCAAACCTGGATTTGACTGATAACAACTGACAATTCCTACTGCATAACATATGTCAGGTCTAGTACATAACATTGCATACATTAGGCTCCCTACAGCTAATGCATAGGGATACTTTCTCATGTTCTCTTGCTCTTGTGGTGTCTTTGGACACTGATCTTTGCAAATAGTAATTCCATCTCTGGTCGACAATTGACCCTTTTTGGAATTTTCCATAGAGAATCTTTGAAGCACTTTATCAATATAATTTTCTTGTGAAAGTGCCAAGAGCTTGTTCTTTCTGTCTCTTAGAATTTTAATGCCTAGAACATAGCTCGCTTCTCCCAAATCTTTCATTTGGAATTTGTCAGCCAACCATTTCTTTACATTTGATAATGTCTCTACATCATTCCCAATGAGTAGTATATCGTCAACGTAAAGAACTAATAAAATCATAACTTTCCCTTTGATGTATTTATAAACACATGCTTCGTCAACATTTTGTTCGAAGCGATATGTTTTGATAGTTTCATTAAATGTTAAATTCCAATATCTTGATGCTTGTTTCAATCCATATATGGATTTCAACAACTTTCATACCTTTTGATCTTGATCCTTCTTAATAAACCCTTCTGGTTGTTCCATATATATGGTTTCATCAAGTTGGCCATTTACAAAGGTTGTCTTGATATCCATTTGCCAGATCTCGTAATCACAGATGGCAGCTATGGATAAAAGTATGCGAATGGACTTAAGCATGGCCACAGGAGAATATATTTCTTCATAATCTACACCTTCTCTCTATGTGTAGCCTTTGGCCATAAGCCTTGCTTTATAAGTCTCTTCCTTTCCATCTGCACCCTTTTTCTTCTTGTAGATATCCAATGGCTTTGACATTTTCAAGCAGATCTACAAGTTCCCAGACTGAATTAGAATACATTGATTCCATTTATTGATTCATGGCAGCTTGCCACTTATCAACATCAAGGTCTTCCATTGCTTCTTTAAAATTCAATGGATCGTCCTTTTCAGTATCTGATACAAGAACACGTGCCTCATGTTCATAGTGAATAGGTTGTCTCACAATCCTCCCACTACGACATTGCACTGGTTTTTCCTTTTCAGGAATTGTAGTTTCTTTGGTTGTTTTATCATTAACTTATGAAGAAGATGGAGATGAAATTTTATCTGTCATTAGTTCTTGTAAAACTACTTTGTTCCAAGGTTTAAAATCATTCATATAGTCGTGTTCTAAAAAGGTTGCATTCATCGAAACAAATACCTTTTGATCACTTGGACTATAGAAATATCCACCTCTAGTTTCTGGAGCATAGCCCACAAATATACACACTTCAGACCTTGAATCCAGTTTTCCAGATTTAGGTCTTAGCACATGAGCAGGACAACCCCAAATACGGAAATGTCATAAACTAGGTTTATTTTCATTCCATAATTCTAGTGGTGTCTTTGTCACAGCTTTGGACGGAACTACATTCAAAATGTAATTAGCTGTTTGAAGTGCATATCCCCAAAATGATAAGGGAAGTGAAGAGTAGCGTAACATAGACCTGACCATGTCCAACAAGGTCCGGTTTCTTCTCTCTGAAACTCTGTTTTGTTGTGGTGTTCCAGGTGCTGTGAGTTGGGATAAAATACCATGCTCCAGAAAGAAATCTTTGAATTCAGAATCCAAATATTCACCACCACGATCAGATCGGAGTGTCTTTAAAGATTTACGTAACTGCTTCTCAGCTAAGGCTTTGAAGTCTTTAAACCTATCACTAGTTTCTGATTTCTTAAGCATTAGGTAAACATGACTGTATCTAGAATAGTCGTCAGCAAATGTGACAAAATATTCATAACCACCTCGAGCTTGTATGTTAATTGGACCACATACATCACTATGTATAAGCTCTACTAGTTCTTTGGCTCTATTTCCCTTTGAAGTGAAAGGTCGTTTTGTCAATTTTCCTTCTAAACATGATTCACAAACCGGTACGGTTCCAACTGTTAGTTCCCTCAAAGGTCCATATTTGGTTAACCGGTTTATCCTATCTAGACTAATATGACCTAATCTTAAGTGCCAAAGATACGTATCATTTTCTTTAGAAACCTTTTGTCTTTTGTTACTTTGTGGTTTAGCTACTTTGAATAATTCATAATTATTGAGTGATTTTTCAATTGGATTAAGCATGTATAGTTCGTCCTTTTGTTTTGCATGACAAATATTGTTCCCATTCCTTGAAATAAAATCACATTATTATTAAAAGAAATGCCAAAATTTTCTTCATGTAACAAAGATATAGAAATAATGTTTCTAGTATTTTCAGGAATAAAGAGAACATTATTCAAAACTAGAAAATTGTTCTTAAAATTTAAACGGACTGTTCCATATGCTTTAGCTAAAACAAGTGCTTCACTTCCCACACTCATAGTCATCTCTCCTTGCTCCAACTTCTTTGCGAACTCAAGCATATGCAAACAAGAACAAACATGGTTAGTGGAACCAGAAACAACTATCCATGATAATTTATCATGTTCCACCATACAAGCTTCAAGTACAAGTAAATCCAATGACCATCGACATTACAATGGAA
Organism: Humulus lupulus; assembly: GCF_963169125.1. NCBI lineage: Eukaryota > Viridiplantae > Streptophyta > Magnoliopsida > Rosales > Cannabaceae > Humulus > Humulus lupulus. Next base: position 148,243,980 of record NC_084802.1, on the reverse strand, counting down.
ACACTTTCCTTTGGGTGCCTTTTGTTTGGGGTCATTGTTCTTTTTGTTCTTGGGTGCCTTGGATGACTTCTTTGCCTTTTTCGGATTGTCCTTTTTAGGTTTGCAGTCATTGTTATTGCTATTCCTTTTCTTCTTAGAAGAAGATGGTTTTGCTTCAACCTGACTTGAGATTGTCTTGTTTAAGACTCAAAAGTTTGTAATTCATTATGCAATTGTGCCATGTTTAATTCTAATTTATTCATGAAATAATTTTTTGTGAATGTTGAAAAAGCAGGAGTTAAAGACTCAAGTATAATGCTTACTTGTGTAACAACTCAAAATCGCTAATAAGGCTTAAGAGCCTTGATTAGTGTGCCTGGAGGGCATAATGGGATTTATGTGTGATTTTCATGAGTAAATGTGTGATTATGATTTAAAGCATGTTATATGACTAATTGAACATTCGAGATGCATGACTATGTGGTTAGTATGCATGTTAGGTGAAATAAATATGCATGTGGACCCCGTTTGCATGATAGGGGTAAATTGGTAATTTTAGCCCGCTGAGGGCATATATGTGATAATTGTATTATGTGATTTGTACCACGTGAGTGTGGTGTTATTATTGTGATGCACGTGCCGACACGGTCCTAGAGAGCTAGTTTACTCAAAAGTCACAACGAGATTTTATACCCGGCTCGGGAGGAGCCTAGGGGTACCTTGGGAATTGTTATGGTTAAATTGAGACTTAGCGGGTAATGGTTATTGGTGATTGAGTAACCTGGGTAACCATTAGTTACTGCTGTGGGTAACAAGTTTAGTTGGAAAATGGTAGAATTGAAATATAAGTGAAAAGACTAGAGTGCCCTTGATGGCTTACTTAGGAAAGGATTATTTGGAGGGGTAACATGGTCATTTGGTAGAGGGTTTAGACAATTTTCAGTTGGGATTATAGGGTACACGGTTTAGGCATTGGCATATATGTTGGTTTTGATAGAAATGGAAGAGAGGAAAAGCTAGAGGGAAAGCTAGGGCAATGAGAGGAAGAAGAGAAGAAGGGAGCTGAAACTTGAGGAATCTAGGAGGAGGATCAAGGGGTGGGAGGCAATTAAACTTGATCATAAGCCAAGACTTTCTGAGGTAAGGATTTATCACTTCTTTGTTAAGTTTCTAAGCTTGATTTTTCTCTTAGAATGTTAGTATGAAGATTGAAAGTTGATGTGTGGCCAATGGGTGAATTGGGGATTTGATTGTGTGTTTGGGTTTCTTTGATGATGTTTCTGAGTTGTTAGATGGTTTATGTGGGGTTTTGAGTTTATTTTTGGACATGGGTACCTGCTTGGCATGATTTGGAGTGGTGTTAACTCGGGGAAAATGCAGGGAAAAACCCAGAATTCTGGGTTCGCGAAGGAGTGCCGCGACCCTGTTCTTGGGCGCCGCGGCGCAAGGCTATTTACAGTCAGGGGAACTTTCTAACTTCGCTGGGCGCCGCGGCCCTTGCGGGTAGCCCTGCGGCGCTACGACTTTTTCAGGATGGGAAATTTTGCAATTTTGGGCATTTGTCCCGGGGGCTCGGGGGATGTTTCCAATGATTTGTTTTAAGAATTTGGGAGTCCCGAGAGTGTGGAATTTGTTCCGGGAAGTGATTTTTGAATTGATTAGTATTAAAGGATGTTTTGTACGTGTTGTGACTAGGTCTTTGTGAAGGTCGGGTTAGAGGACCGTGCTCGCGGCTTTAGTGCATCAGGAAGCTCGGAATACAGGTAAGAAAACTGTAGCACCCGAGAATAGGGCATGGGCCCATAGTGTTATTGCAGGGCATGGCCCTAGATTGTATTATGTGCTAATGTATAACCTTAAGTGAATTATTATATGTGTGAATGGTTATTTGGAAATGTATTATATGTGTGATTATAGTGCAATGAACAGCTAAGGCCGAGAGCGGCAAGGCCCAGAACGGCAATGGAGCCGAGAACGACGAAAGGCCGAGAACGGCAGTGGGGTCGGAAGTACCACTTAGCACATGGGATGCTTACAATCATGGTAGGACCCAATGGATACATGAGATATCCTTACGGTGAGGACCGAGACCCCAGACTTTGGTAAGGCTTCTGGGGCGGCATGGCCATGTTTGCTTAGTCTAATGGTTGACCTGTTTATCTGTGGACTATCTGATATGATTAACTGTATAATTTGCATATGTTATGAGCTGCATGAGTTTTCTTGCTGGGCTTCGGCTCACGGGTGCTCTGTGTTGTAGGTAAGGGTAAAGATTGAGTCAACCAGCCATGAGTACGGAGAGCGTGAAGAGACGAGTACATGTTTTGCCTGCCCGACTGCTTTGGTTGGGGGTTTATTCGAGAAATGGCTGTAATAATCTTTGTTTTTTATAACTAATCAACTGTAAACTTATTTCAAGATGTAAACAGTTTTCAAACCTAATTTTGGGATCCCAAATGTTTAATACTAGAAGTTTGTAATGAAACGACGCATTTTCAAGGATTACAGCCTTAACTTTTAATTAGTCACACTTTCCTTTTAAGAACCTCGGTTAGCGAGTATTTGCACACTGTTTTGTCTTAAAACTCACTTGGTAACGACTCTAAGGAAGAAGGGCGTTACAACTTGTGTCTTTTCATCCACGACTGCTCCGTGCGTCTCAGCTTCACGGAGTACACTGATCGTGTTTAAGATATGCTCATGCACAGATTGACCTTTCTTCATCTTAGCATTCATGTAGGTTCTAGTAGCCTCATGACGACTTTGATCAGATGGGCGCCCAAACATTTCCTTAAGATTTTCTAGTATCTCAAAAGCAGTTTCCATATATTCATGCTTTGTTCGTAAGACATCACTCATGCTTACAAGAATATAACACTTAACTTTGTTATTGGATTGAATCCATGCATCAAATTTGTCTCGAACATGTTTTGGGGCAGTGGCGCTAGGTTCTTCAGGACATTCCTCATTTAGGACAAACTTGTGGTGTTCGCTAACCAAGAACAGATTCATATTTGATTTCCATTTTATGAAATTATCACCAGTTAATTTTTCTTGTGCGATTAAAGCAGTGATTGGATTACCAGAGATAGACATATTCTGAATAAAAAATACAAATATTATTATTATATTTTAAAAAATAAATATCAAAGTTTCGGAAATTAAACGTGATGCATGAGCACAATTAAAACACATAAAATAAAGTTTAATTTCCATGATAAAACTTTCTAACAATTAAAGTGTCGCCTTAGGGTCGGTCAAATTAATCTTAGAGAATTTATAAGACGTTCTTATCTTTATTGTTTAAAACTTAAAATAACTCATTATTTTCTCTTTTAAACATTAAAGTACCGCTTAGTTTGGTCAAGTTATGATTATCCACTGTAAAATCTTAATCATAACTTTCTGAGTGTAACCCATTATTTCGGAGTTCATGACTTAACTTAGGACATGCCGCCTTAGGGGGACGAAAACAAAGCCGTCGCGAGGCGCTATTCATATCTCACAGTGTTACATTAATAATGGAGACCACGGGTTAGTTGGGTAATCAACCCTCTCCCACTCACTATTTTGAAATAAGTGTTTTTAACCTAATTAATTCCAAATTAATTATAGATTCTTTAAACTTGATGAACATAATTAAAATTGGTAAGAAAGCAAGTTTCTAGGTCCATATCCAATTTTAAATTACAAATTATGTTCATTTAAACTTTACTAAAAAACAATTTTAAAATAAAGTTGGTTTAAAGAAATTAAGTCATAAATACTTAAAAAAAACGGTGTGATATTTTAACAAGTTTTCAAAAAATAAAACTAAGTAATTTATATGTAATTGGTTTCACAAAACAAATCATATAAACATATAGGACAATCCTAATAATCATGTTTCTACCAATGAGAAGCATGATAATGACTGTGTGAGTTTTTTATGCATGGCACAAAATGCATGAACAGTTATCAATCACATGAAAATAATTATTTAAATAAATGAATAAATAAACAATAAATATTGAACTGGGTGCTTTTGGGTATTTCTAATTTTACAACATCTTTATAAAATTCAAATAAAATAAAATAAAATAATGCCTTGATCTCCATCGGGCTTCTTTACTATACTCTCGGTAGGAAATGTGTCGTTGGTCCAGAATAATAATAAGAAAACAATTTTCTAATTATCTTGATTAATTAAAACAAAACTTTTAAATAATCATAATTTTATTTTTCTTCTAATTAAAACAACTTTGAATTAAAATAGAAATTAAATTTAATTAAAATCTGTTATTTTAAAAAAATAAAATTTTAAATAAGATATCCAATAAAGTTTGTTAGGATAAAAAAATTATCTCATTATTTAAATATCAAATTTCTAACAAATAGAATATTTAAAATTTAAAAATAAATAAATAAAAAAAAAACAGATTAATTTCAGAAAAAATAAAAAAAAATTATGGACCAGTAAGACGGGGACACGTGGCACTTGAAAGTGCTGTCACGGCCCACTGCACAGAAGAGTACGGATTCGTACGGTCCGTACGACGTCCCCGACAGCGGCTCGGAGGGTGGCCTTCGAGGAACGGTGGCTGAATTCTGAATCTTGGGCTCCGTTTTGACTTTGTGTGATCGGAATTACAATTTTATGATTTCGAAAACCAAATAAAGTTACATAAATCCAATGCCCCTTAATGGCTTACACAATGATCTAATCATAAACAAATCCTAACCCAAAAACACCATATAATTAACGATTCAACATTCCCATGCATTCAATCATATTAAGCCATCCATTCACTCATCATAAATAAATAAATGCATAAATTAAACCCACATAGATTCAGTATATATATGTGAAGATGGCTCTGGTACCATTTGTTGGTTTTTATAAATCAAATAAGAGATTATATGCAGTGGAACAACAATCAAAATTGTTAATTTAACCCCACAAGATTTCTAGATCTACTTCTTCACATACATATATATATTGAATTAAAGATATGAATAGAAAATTACATCAAGTCCTTCCTTGCTGTTATCTTTTTGTACGGCAAAAATCCTTGAGATCTCACACCAGGAACTTCCAAAATGTTCTCAACACACAAAGAACGAGTGTGGGCTCGCTACAGAAAACAATAGGCAAGATCTATTTATCAAATGTTCTCAACACATGAGATCTGATAAAGTTTGGACCTAAGTTCATGAAGAACAGTGACCTATGATTGTATCATTGTTCTATTTCTCTCTAGGAGATTTCATGATCTGTTTTCTATCACTGAAAAAATATCGCTCTGAAAAACTGATCTCCTATATTAAATATATTGGATATATTAAAAATAAAATATTTGTTATTTAAAACAATTTAAAATAACTAATCAGTTATCAGATTTAGTTTAAAAAATCATATATTAATCATAGAGTAATGATATGTGCACCCAAAATATGCACCCAAACATTACACACAGTGACGTGTCACTGCCTTTTAAAATAGTGGGTCCCAATTTTAATAAATGTGATTGGCTAGGGTAAACTATCACATCACTGTGTGTAATGTTTGAGTATATATTTTGAGTGCACATATAATTACTCTTCAATTATATTACAATATCTTATTATTTAACTAATATTTAAATAACTAAAATTGTGTAACCAAGATTCTTTTAGAAGCTTCTTGTGCGTGAAGCACAGTGACTCTGCACTGTGCTACACATCCACCACATGCCAGAGAGGGCATGTGATTTTTCCCAATTTTCATCATTATTTAAATACCAAAAATGCCAAAACTAAATTAATTATATTTTTGTTAAATCAAATAATTAATTAATTCTCAATTAATTAATTGCACATAATTATACAATAATTATGTTTAGTGCATAGAAAAATATTTTACTTATCAAATAAGTCCTTTTGCCCATTTTTGTATTCAACTTTGTCAGCGTTTGTTTTAGTCATTTCGAGGACCATGGACCTATAACATTAAGCTCCAATAAATTTAAACTAAATAATTAAACTCTTTAATTATAATAGTTAGTTTATTAATTCTGATATTTCTCCACTATAAATTCAGAATTGAGCTCTATGTTATAGACATACTTTTATAGAAATCTTATTTTAAGTTGTCCATTGATATAACCATCTTACAATTGTTCAACCCTCTAATTAATTAGTTCATTAATTAGAATGGAAGAATTGCCATTTTACCTTTCTAATTTACTTCTTATTCCTTAAGTACCATTAATTCACTAGTGAATAATTAATCTATAATCTAATTATAGATTTGAGCTCAAAATCATATAGTTCCAGAATTAACCCTTAAGGGAACCAATATACAATTCGTTAGTAATGATTAGATTCCGTATTGTTCATACATGTTCCCAGAAATCCATGATATTAAATCTCCAAAACAAAAGTCATTAGCCTCATTCTATGAAGAGACCTTAATGAATGAATCAAAAGATTTAATAAACATGAACATGAGTTCATGAACACTTAGGATTTTAGTAAACATTGGATGTTAGTGATAGCTATGCCACAAGGAAAGGTTGTATTTCTTGACCCATGAAAAGTACATGAATGACCTCCACAAATTGATGCATTGATGATGAGGTAAATTTTATTTTTGAAATTATGTTTCTTAAATTTTCATGTCTAAATTATTAAATCCATGCACCACAAAGATGCATCAGGATCTAAGGTCGTTGTATTGGTGACCTAGAATGAAGAAGGACGTGGTCGACTATGTAGCGAAGTATTTAGGTATTCTCGAGTGGAAATGGGAAGATATTACTATGGATTTTGTGGGAGGCTTGCCGAGGATAGTGGGGCAACATGACTCGGTATGGGTGATAGTGGCCAGATATACCAAGTCAGCTCATTTTCTACAGGTGAGGACAAACTATAACGTGGACCAGTATTCAGAGTTGTATGTGAGGGATATTGTACGTCTCCACGGGGTTCCGAAATCTATAGTATCGGACCGGGATCCCATTTTTACCTCTATGTTTTGAGGAAGCTTGCAGACGGCTTTGGAGACTAAGTTGAAGTTCAGTATGACCTATCATCCTCAGATAGACGGGTAGTCTGAGAGGACAATTTAGGTACTGGAGGACATGCTTAGGGCATACGTACTGGATTTCGAGGGGTCTTGGAGTAAGTATCTCCCGTTGATTGAATTTTCATACAATAATAGTTATAAGTCAATGATTGGAGTAGCTCCATATGATATGTTGTATGGAAGGAGGTGTAGATCACCCATTCATTGGGATAAGATGGGAGAAATGAAGTATTTGGGTCTAGAGATAGTTCAGAGGACTAATGAGGTTATTGCGAAGATCAGATTTCGAATGCTCGCCTCATAGAGTAGACAGAAAAGCTACGCTGACCCTAAGCATAGGGACGTGGAGTTCCAGGCAGGGGACCATGTTTTTCTGTGAGTTTCACCATTGCAGGGAGTAAAGAGGTTTGGAAGAAAAGGCAAGCTGAGCCCTAGGTTCGTAGGACCTTTCAAAGATCCTGGAGAGGATTGGGCAGGTAGCCTATAGATTGGCTCTGTCCCCGTCATTATCAAGAGTTCATGATGTGTTTCACATCTTAATGCCTCAGAAGTATATGTCAGATACGACCCACATATTGCGATATGAGGATCTAGAGCTATAGACAGACTTGTCTTATGAGGAGCGACAAGTTTAGATCCTGGACAGAAAGGACAAGGTTCTGAGGAACAAGACGATTCTTCTAGATAAGGTTTTATGGAGAAATAACAAGGTCGAGGAAGCTACCTGGGAGATACATTTAGTTATGGGGATCAACATCCCGAGTTATTTAGGTAAATATCGAGGACAAGATTTTCAGTAGGAGGGGATAGTTGTAACACCCCAAATTTGCTAATAGAACTTAGAGCCTTGATTAGCGTGCTAGGAGGGAATAATTGAATTTATATGTGGATTTAATTGAATATATATGTGATTATGTGAAATATGAGTTATATTAAGATATGTCTATATATGCATGCTTAGGTGTATTAAATGTGGCTGTGGGCCCGTTTTTGTGAAAAATGGCATTTTCGTAATTTTTACTCGTTAAGGGTAAAATTGTAATTATACATGTTATGTGATTGGAACCACATTATTATGTGGATATATTTGCGATAACTGGCTTAAGTTGGTCCTTTTGAGTGAGTTGGTGAAAAGTGACAATAGAGATTTATACACAACTCGGGGTGAGCCAATGGGTATTTTGGTAATTTTGTGTAGGTTGAGAATTAGTGGAGCATTATTTCAGGAAACATTCTTATTTGTAGGATTGGTAATTCAATTGGGAAATTAGGGGTGTAAATTGAGGTTTAGTGAGATTAAGGGCGAAATGACTAATTTTCCCTTGAGGGATAGTTGAGTAGGAGTATAGAGTGGGGGTATTATGGTCATTAGACCTATACACTAGAGCAAGGGGCAGGTGCACTTAGGAATACACTTACATATTTTTTCCCTCTTCCTAGGTTCTGTCTTGAGGTGCTCTAGGGTGCTTAGGAAGAAATCTTGAGTTTGAGAAGAATTATGGAGATTCGAGGAGGCTTGAAGAGATATTTAGCACTAAGGAAGGGTTCAGCAACAGCTAGGACCTGTTTCATCCATTGGAGGTCAAGGATTTCACCAATAAGGTAAATTATTTTTGTGTTCTTCACCTATGTTCATGTGTTCTTGAGTTAATTGGGAATTTGGTTTTAATTTCGTAAAAATTAGGGTCCTAGGCTATGTAAGTGTGAGTATTAATGGTGGGAGTGTGCTTGCAACCTTGTGTAAGCTTCGAATTTGGGTTACAAACCAGGGTATTGGATTGAGTTATTGGATTATGAGCTGAAAGTTTGGGTTTAAAACTCAAACTTGTGAATTGTGATTCTAGAGTATGTTTAAGGTTTTCCATGATGCTATGTTAGTGTTTTAATGTTTTAGTATTGGTGTGTGGGTTGTTTTGTGGCCAAAACCTATTGGTCAGTTAGTTTTGGGTCAATTTTATGGGTCTAGTATGCAGGGGAATCGCAGGGGCTCAGTTTTGGAAAGAACATAAGAACCTGGGCTAGTTTTCGGGTTTCTGGTGATCTAACGTGATCGAGCTAGGTCCTCAGAACCATATGAATTGATTTAAATTTTGCGTTTCGGAGTTATTGTCGCGACCGCACTGGGCTAAGGCGTGACCGCACTAGTACCCTAAAAAGACCAAACTTTTTTCAGGGGCGACTGCGTTAAGGACAAGCGCAACCTCGCCATGTGGCCCGAAATGTGAATTTGCTGATTTTTAGGAATAGGTCTCGGGGAGTTCGGGAATCCATCTAGTTGCCCACTTGGGGGCTCGGGGGACATTTTTAACGCGTCGGCAACTGAGAATATTAGTGTAACGCCCCGGATAACCAAGATTGTTATACTATGTAGTTGAAAAAATGCAAGACTTTCTGTGGATGCCAAAAATCCACCAAAAAGAAACTCTTTAGTGGCTGGTTGGAACATAGGGATAAGGGTCGCTTATTCATGCTATTGGGCTCGAGCCTGTAGGCCTTGTTGAATACAGGAGATCATCTCATGAGAAACAAAACATTATGAGCCACAAGGTTTGGCCCTGCTAAGCTAAGGGGCCACAATGAATACTGCAAGAGGATAGGTGCACAAGGCCCTCACATAGTGAGGTCCGACGTGCCCGCGCAAGGCTGACATGCTCATGGGTCAAGATGCACTCATACGCGTGAATGCTGCCAAAGACGCCCGGGACATACACCTATGGATGCTCAATATTGCACGCTTATAAAAGACCCAAAGAACGCACTTAAACCCCCATACGCCTACACTCTCATTGGGTCCTCGGGCCATCAGGCACACGCCCCCAGTGAGGCCATCAAGCACGCACGCTTCCTAGCGAGGCCATCAGGGACACGCCCCCAGCGACGCCATCAGGCACGCACACCTCCTAGCGAGGCCATCAGGCACGCACACCTCCTAGCGAGGCCATCAGGCACACACCCCCAGTAAGGCCATCAGGCGCACGCCTACTAGCGAGGCCATCAGGCACACACCCCCAGCGAGGCCATCAGGCACGCACGCCTCCTAGCGAGGCCATCAAGCACACGCCCCAAGTGAGGCCATCAGGCACACACCCCCAGCGAGGCCATCAGGCACGCACGCCTCCTAGCGAGGCCATCAGGTACACGCCCGTAGCGAGGCCATCAGGGACACGCCCCCAGCGAGGCCCTCATGCGCGCGCGCCCCCAGCAAGGCCGTCAAGCGCACACCCCCAGCAAGGCCCTCAAGCGTGCACCCCCAGCAAGGCGCTCATGCGCACGCGCCTCCGTGAGGCCCGTGGGCCACCATCTTCTCAGGAGGCCATTGCACCATCACATCACTAGTCTAGATCCTTGCCACTAGGAGACTTGCAAGGCACGGCCAGTGCATGGGTCATTACCGCCTCGCATCTATGCCTTGCAAATGAGGGTCACATGGCATTGATCTCATGAGGTATGGAGTCCATTGATGAACTGAAAGGAGTTAGAGTACGGACATAGTACCCACGTCAGATAAGTAGTGGAGGTACGAACAAAGTACCATCTGTTGTCCTCACCAACCACTCCTCTGACACCCGTACCAGGCAGGTAGTGGAGGCATGACCAGGTACAGAAGGTGAGGTGCTCCCATGATCTCTGACCTTGTACCAGAGCCGACACCACTACCCCTGGAACCAATCTCCTGTTAGTGTACTCGTGTACCATCTAGTCCCCTGGACCACCATGTACCCAGGGCCATTAGAGCCTACTATAAAATGAACCCCACTTCCACAGAGAAGGGGGTTGGAAAATTCTTTGTATGGAGAGGCTATTAAGCAATATACATTTGTCACTCCATTGTTCATCTGTGTTTATCCTTTCATAAGTTAATTCTAAGTTCTTATCTAAACTTCGCCGCATTTACCTTTAAGTTTTCCGACCTAATTTCGTTGACGAGATTTCACCGTCAACAGTTTGGTGCCGTCTGTGGGAAGAACAAGCATCAAGCCAGTGTTCTTCCATCATTCCCAGCAAAGAAAGATGCTAAGACGTTCAAAATGCCTATGGAAAATACAAGATGATGAGGTTCTCCAGGATGAAGTAGAGCGGAGGGCTACCCAGAAAGACCCCGTTCCGCCTAAACATGGAGGCAGACCAGAGGAGTCTCTTCCCTCAAGGGAGGAGAAGGAAGCCTCATCTCCGACCATCCGGCCCGACGGAGGTCATTTGGAGCTGCCAGTGCATTCACTTCACCAGCCTCCGGTAGCACCACGCTCAGGCCACCAAGACCCAGGTCCATCAACGCACGGGCCAAGCAAGAGTCCCGGGGTACGCTCGGTAAGTTCAGGCTCAAGGACTCGCCTCTACAGGGATGAGATTCAAGAGTTACATAAAAAGACTCGAAAGCTGGAAACCCAGATAGAGAATATGCAAGAGGTTTTAAATGACCTATTGCGAGGAAAGTCAAGCACACCCCCTCCTGCGTGTAAAGGGAAGGAGCATGAAAAATGGGAAAGCACTGTCCCCGTAGATGATGGGGGAACCCAACTTTTCGCCAGTAAAACCCCCTAGAAAAGGTATCACGGGGGCCTAGGCCAACGAAATGTCCCCAGAAGCAAAGGCGGAGGGAAGGTGATGGTCGTAAGAACGAGGCCAAAGTCCCCTCAAAAGAAGCACCCCCTGGCCTAAGAAAAGAGCCCCATGGAGAGAGGTCAGAAGTAAGAGACGTACCCCCCGCGGTTCCCCTGAGGGATACAACCAAGGCAAGGGATCAGCTCGAGAACCTGCAAAACTCCTTATGCAAAAAGAGGAGGGGACTAGACACCAAAATACAAAGCCCTCGAGGCAAGATCACCACTGCACTTGGGGGGCACATGGATGACGAAGAATTTGACCGTGATTCACCCTTCACAAGGGAGATTCAGGCTGAGCGGATGCCCACTGGCTTCAGAGAGCCTCGCATGACTTCGTACGAGGGTATTACTGACCCAAAATATCATTTAAACACCTTCAATAACTTGATGAGGTTAAGAGGGGTCAACAACAGGGAAAAGTGTCATTGCTTCGTCGTTACACTTAAAGGAGTGGCGTACAAGTGGTTCAAGAGGTTGAGGCCAGGGAAAATTGAGTCATGGCAACAATTCTCTGATGAATTTCTTCAGCAACACCATGCAGCCTGTGATTACGTCATGCCAACCACCAGCCTCGCTAACATAAAACAAGGCAAGAATGAAAGTCTGAAGGACTACATCCATAGGTTCAGTATAGAAGCAACAAAGGTGAAAGGTTTAACCAAAGCGGAGCACAAGATGGCTATTACAGCCGGAGTTCGTCCAGGAAGCAAGTTGTGGGGGAGCATGCTCAAAAGAGAAGTTTCGAATTTGGACGACTTCGAGAGAGAGCACAGAAGTACATACGTATGGAAGAGGGCCATAAGAACTTCTACGTGGAAGAAAGCGAACCTTACTTCAGTTGCCCTACTAACAATACGTATGAAGATTCCATATAGAATGGGGTGTCATGCTAGAGAGGTCGCTGACCAAGCTCGAGATTGAACGAAGACCATCTAGCCATGAAAGTCCCGACCCTAGGGGAGATCAACTCAAAAGTTGCAAAAAGGGCCTCCAAAGTAGACGCCTGCAAAAAGGGCCTCCAAAGTAGACGCCTGCAAAAAGGGTCTCCAAAGTAGGCGCCTGCAAAAAGGGCCTCCAAAGTAGACGCCTGCAAAAAGGGTCTCCAAAGTAGACGCCTACAAAAGGGTCTCCAAAGTAGACGCCTCCAAAAAGGGTCTCCGAAGTAGATACCTCCAAAAGGGGTCTCCAAAGTAGATGCCTCCAAAAAAGGGTCTCCGAAGTAGACACCTCCAGAAAGGGTCTCCAAAGTAGACGCCTCCAAAAAAAGGGTCTCCGAAGTAGACACCTCCAAAAGGGGTCTCCAAAGTAGACACCTCCAAAAGGGGTCTCCAAAGTAGACGCCTCCAAAAAGGGTCTCCAAAGTAGACGCTATCGAAAAGGGTCTCAAAGTAGACGCTTCCGAAAAGGGTCTCAAAGAAGACGCTTGCAAAAAGGGTCTCAAAGAAGACGCTTGCAAAATTAGTACTATGCCTAATGACGAGAAGGACGCTTCTCGCAAGATATAATAAGCGCGCGCAAAAATATATAAAAGGATAACTAGAACCCAAGGGGTCAATATATCCTTGTAGGTGCAACCAAGGTGCACCAAAGAGAGACCTATCGAACCCCCTTTCGCGTGGGTTCCAAAGGACCTTGAGCATAAAAAAATAAAATAAAATATATATATATACACACAGAATAGAAATCAAAAGAAAGAGAAGAGTCTACAAGAACGCCTAAAGGCCTCCCTATAGACTGGGGGGCAAGTTTGGATGCCAAAAATCCACCAAAAAGAAACTCTTTAATGGCTGGTTGGAACATAGGGATAAGGGTCGCTTATTCATGCTATTGGGCTCGAGCCTGTAGGCCTTGTTGAATACAGGAGATCATCTCATGAGAAATAACACATTATGAGCCACAAGGTTTGGCCCTGCTAAGCTAAGGGGCCACAATAAATACTGCAAGAGGATAGGGGCACAAGGCCCTCACATAGTGAGGTCCGACGTGCCTGCGCAAGGCTGACATGCTCACGGGTCAAGATGCACTCATACGCGTGAATGCTGCCAAAGATGCCCGAGACACACACCTATGGATGCTCAATATTCCACGCTTATAAAAGACCCAAAGAACACACTTAGACCCCCATACGCCTACACTCTCATTGGGTCCTCCGGCCATCAGGTACACGCCCCCAGTGAGGCCGTCAGGCACACACTCCTCCTAGAGAGGCCATCAGGGACACGCCCCCAGCGAGGCCATCAGGCATGCACACCTCCTAGCGAGGCCATCAGGCACACGCCCCTAGTAAGGCCATCAGGCGCACGCCTCCTAGCGAGGCCATCAGGCACACGCCCCCAGCGAGGCCATCAAGCACGCACGCCTCCTAGCGAGGCCATCAGGCACACGCCCCCAGTGAGGCCATCAGGCACACGCCCCCAGGGAGGCCATCAGGCACACACGCCTCGTAGCGAGGCCATCAGGCACACGCCCCCAACGAGGCCATCAGGAACACGCCCCCAGCGAGGCCCTCATGCGCGCGCGCCCCCAGCAAGGCCGTCAAGCGCGCACCCCCAGCAAGGTGGTCAAGCGCGCACCCCCAGCAAGGCTCTCATGCGCACGCGCCCCCGCGAGGCCCATGGGCCACCATCTTCTCGGAGGCCGTTGCACCATCGCGTCACTAGTCTAGATCCTCGCCACTAGGAGCCTTGCAAGGCACGGCCAATGCATGGGTCATTACCGCCTCGCATCTATGACTTGCAAATGAGGGTCACATGGCTATGATCTCATGAGGTACGGAGTCCACTGACGAACTGAAAGGAGTTAGAGTACGGACATAGTACCCACGTCAGATAAGTAGTGGAGGTATGAACAAAGTACCATCTGTTGTCCTCACTAGCCACTCTTTTGACACCCGTACCAGGCAGGTAGTGGAGGCATGACCAGGTACAGAAGGTGAGGTGCTCCCAAGAACTCTGACCTTGTACCAGAGCTGACACCACTACCCCTGGAACCACTCTCCTGTTAGTGTACTCGTGTACCATCTGGTCCCCTGGACCACCATGTACCCAGGGCCATTAGAGCCTACTATAAAATGAACCCCACTTCCACAGAGAAGGGGGTTGGAAAATTCATTGTATGCAGAGGCTATTAAGCAATATACATTTTTCACTCCATTGTTCATCTGTGTTTATCCTTTCATAAGTTAATTCTAAGTTCTTATCTAAACTTCGCCGCATTTACCTTTAAGTTTTCCGACCTAATTTCGTTGACGAGATTTCACCGTCAACACTTTCTAATCAAGTCATTTGATTAAAAATTTGATCCTAAGGTCAACCTTCAGATTATGGTTAAAAGACTTTGAACATAAACGATTAATTTTAATTAAAACGGATGTTTAAGACATGGGATCCCAAAAACAGGGTACCAATGATAGTTAAAATTCTCAACCATTTTAATACAAACAACTGCCACTCTAATGGAAAAATCCAAATTTTAGGCTTCTGTCCCTGTACTTCCCTCGGCCGTGGCGGTCGAGTAGCTGACTATGTACACCCCACCCCCAGAGCTCTCCAACTCGTAGTTGGTCCAGCTTCCCTTTGCCTTTACCTGCACCACGTATCACCCGTGAGCCGAGGCCCATCGGGAAAACCAGAAATAGCAAACACATGTAGCAATAAGAATATTCAATCAAGATTATCCCATTCAAACATAAAATAAAGTACAATTATTCAACTAATCAATGATAAACACATAATCTCAAGTTCTCAAATAATCAGGGTTGGCACACTTAGCCCCCTGTTGATCTAGCTGGCCTTGACTCGCTTAGGCTGCGCCGCGCTCAGTATGCTTACCATCAGCCTCGACTACTTTAGGCCGATCATTATTGTTTATTACATCAATCTTAGAAGCACATAGTATAAGAAATCAACAATTGGGAATCTCAGTCCCATTCACAACCACGCAGGGGTGCAATTTTCTTACCTTGGATCCCGAGCAGAGGAAACAGAACGGTCCCGAGCACGATCCTTAGACTTGAGCCTTAGCGGTAAACCTAGCCATAGTATCAATGGTTAAATAGCAATTCTAACTCCAAATAAATACTTAGAAAATAATAGCTGGTCTTAGAAAATAAACCGGGTAGTAGAAATCATCCTAAGCGCTTAGGTTCAAATTTCAGAGCCTCCCCGAGGCTTAAAATCCCATTTTCCCTTAATTCCTCAATTAGGGTCGCGACATGCCCTAGAGGGCCTTGGCCTGCCCCTTAAACAGTGACGAACATCCCCTGTTGGGGGACACAGGTCTTGACCTGCCCTCCCCAAGTCGCGATGCGTGCCTGGCAAACAGAGGCTCCCAGCCTCAACACACATGCAGGTTGCGGCACCTGAAGAATAAGGTCGCAACCCGAGCCCCTAAACCCATAAAATCCTCCATTTCGTTAACACTTCACCTCGAGCTGAACCTCAATTTTCACCCCCAACAGTAACCAAACCAGAATTTATGCCCAGAATTCCCAGCCCTTTGATCTAAACACTATACCCAACTCATAACCAATTTTTACTCTTATTCAATACTTAAATTTAACAAAAATTAGCTAGCAAACTAAGACTCATGAATCTCTAGTTTTCAACATAATTTAAGTAGAAAAATTCAGCTTGCTTAGTACGAATTCCATACCTCAATTGTAGCTTAGAGCCACCACAATACTCTGGCTAATCCCAGCTTGGTTCTCCTCCAAATTCCCAGCTTGGTCCCCTTTAATTCTCCAAGCTCACCCAAGTTTTAGAAAGAGTCAGAGAGAAAACGTGTAGAAGGTGAGAGAGAGAGAAATTCTCTGAGTATCTGGTTCTTTTCCCTTAATCTTCTGAGTATATCCTAACCCAACCAATGTCTCTTTTTCCCTTTAAACTTATTAATCCTCTAAGGTTTTTAAAGGGTAAAACAGTCATTTTCCCCCGGTTCCCACTAATACCTCAAATGTTCCCACCATTAATCAAATAACCATGTCACATCTAATTAATTACCAAATACTTATTCATTACTTACTATATCCCAAAATATTATCTAAATTCCCAAAATACCCCAGACACCCCCCCAAGCCGGCTATTTAACCCCACTGTGTCTATTTCGCTTATCCATTCACTAGGACTGTCTCGAACCATATATAGGAAATATATCAACATAATAATGTGGTCTCAACCATTTATCACATTTAATCACATTTAGCCCTTAACGAGGCAAAATTACAAATATGCCCCTATAAACTATAAAGGGCCCACATGCATTTCTAATACTCATAAACATGCATATAATATATCCATATAATCATATTAATCATGCATGCCACATAATCACACATTTAATGATTTAAACATTCATATTTGTCGATTGTGCCCTCCTAGCACGCTAATCAAGGCCCTAAGCCCTAATGGCAATTTTGGGTCGTTACAATTAATCTTAAGAATAGGGTCTGGGATTCATGATTTCACATAACTAACTGTATTAATTGTTGGGATTGGATGATGTGTTTGATTGAGCAGCTTATTACTGCGAAGCTTATTGCTTATTGGATGTGTCAATTTAAGTTTACTATTTGTATACGGTTGTTCATTTGTATCTGTGATTTAAGTTTTCTTGTTGAGCCTTGGCTCACGGGTGGTACGTGGTGCAAGTAAGGGAAAGGAAAAGGGAAAGCTAGACCAACCGTGAGTTGGAGAGCTTTAGGGGTGGCGTGTACTTTTGTAGTTGCTCGACCGCCATGGCCAATGGATCAAAAGGGACTAGGGACAACGTAATTTTGCCGCTTTGGCCGGCTTATGTTGTAATTGATTTTTAGTTGTAAATGCCTTGTAAACACTTTTTTTGGGATCCCATGTACAAACTTACACTTTTTAATGAAGAACAACTATTCCTATGAGAAAAATGTTTTAACCCTGATCCATCAACTATCCTTAGTAACACGTTTAAATCCAAATGACTTGATTAGCAAGTTCAAAACTACTTAAAATAAAAAGTGTAATGGCCTTGGCTATCCAGGGCGTTATAAAGGGGCTCGGGTGTGTGTGACTATGTGGCTGGTACAGAGGCTCAAGGCTCGACTTGAGGGATGGGCACACACAGGGGCGCGGGGCTGGGCTCCTAGGCGTGTAGGACTGAGCATGCGCAGGTGCACAGGCTGGGTGTACGTAGGCGAATGGGCTTGTCACTAAGGGAATTAGGCCGTGTGCCACTATGGTTCATGGCACAGGTCAATCATCTCCTTCTTTTTCTTCTCTTGTTACCAGAATTTTTAAATTTAAATTACAAAAATCCTATACCCCTTTATGGCTTACACAAGACCTAGAAATTCAAATTCCTAACCGAATAGCACCATATAAGTAATGATCCATCATTCAACCATACATTAAAAAAAAGCACATCCATCCATTCAATATACATATCAACATACATATAAAAAATGCAAGAAACCCACATAGCATTTAATATACATATATATATATATGTTGATTGCTCTGGTGCCAATTGTTGGTATTAAATATGAAAATCAGAATACGCAGTGAAATGTGATCTTTTAAAAATTATTAATACCAGTCAGGATCATACATATATAGATATAGTAAATCACATACAAATAGATAAGATATTACCTCATGAAGCCTATCAAGTGTCCTTGAATCTTTTTGAACAAATCAACGATCTTCCTATCCTTATTCTGAAAGCTCACACCTTAGCCTTCAAAGCAAACCCTCAAACACACAAGGATGTGTGTGGGGACGTAGGATTCAAAGATTAATTTAGACTCTCTAGAAGTACTCAACACATGAGATCTAGAGAGGATTGAGAAGACAGAGTCTATAGAAATTTCTAGAATTTCAAGTTTAGGAAATTCTATCATTTCTTTTAGGAACATTCCTATCCAGATTTAGAGTATGCATCATAACATTTGGATTGATTCCCACAATATCTTTATGTGACCAAGCGAAGACGCCCATGTTACTTCTCAAAAACTCGACCATCTCTTTCTTCCTTTCAGTTCCAAGATTCTTTCCAATATTTACAACCTTCAAAGGTACCTCTGGTTCGATACTGATGTCCTCGAGCTCTTCCAAAGCTTGGAGCTCAGACCTATCTTTGCTTAATCTGTAATTAATGTCATCCTGTTGGGTGACCTTGTTATCTCCTTCCTAAGGTTCTTCTGCCCCATGGGCTATTTCCATTACCCGGGGCTCCTCATCCCCCTCAATGATGACCATCGCTTGCAGCCTGGGTTGTGATTTTCCCTTCATAGCAATGCTATAGCAATCTTTGGTAGCGAGCTGATCTCCTCTTATAGTACATACACCTGAGGTGGAGGGGAATTTCATTGCTATATTTTTGTTTGAGGTGATAGCTTTCAAAATTCATCAACGCTAGTCGTCCAAAAATTACATTGTATGCAACCGGGCAATCGAGTACAAGCCCAATCGTCCCTATGGCTCCTATTCTAGCTCCCAAGAATCCGTATAGCATCACCAACCTCTCCTTAAGATCGGCTACAGATAGCCCATATTTTCTAGGGTTGACCTAAATAGCACGTTTAAAGAGCTCCCATTATCAATCAATATCCTTTGTACTCTTCGATTGTTGAGCTGAACAGTTATCACCAGTGGATCATTATGCGGGAAATGGACGTGGCTAGTGTCCTCTTTTGTGAAAATGATTGGTTGTTTCTCCAACCACTATTGTTTTGATAACCTTTGCTCTGGAATGAACTCACTGTCATTGTGGGTTTTTAGCTCTTGTATGTACCTTTTATAGGCCCCATTACTCATGCCCGCTAGATGAGGTCCTCCAAAAATAGTGGCTATGTCCCTCCCTTCTATTGGAGGGGGAATGATTTGATTCCCCTGATTTGGTTGAGCCTGGGGTTGATTGACCATATTTTGAGCTGGTTGAATATTTTGCCAAGTTGGATGATTGGGAACTACTCTGCTTCAGATGTATTTCGCTAACGGTCCAGCCTGGTAGAGAGTCTCGATCTCATCTTTTAGCTGACGACAATCATCAGTGTTGTGGACGATGTCTTTGTGATAGTGACAGAATTTGGCTGGGTCTCTCTTCGCTCTTTGGTGCGTCAGGGGCTCCGGTTTCTTCCATGGAAGACAATTAAAGTTTGCTAGGAAGATACGCTCTCCTATATCTGTTAGGTCGGTATAAGAGATGTAGATGGACTTGTACTTTTAACCAGGCTTATTCATTTTGGTGCCATTCTGGTCGCCCTCACCAGTCCCATTCTGCTTATTGCTCACTGCCTGGTTATTCTGGGTAGCAGGTTGAGCCATAGCTACAACATCTGCTACCACTCTAGTGGGCTGAACAGGGGTCTGGCTGGTTCTTGTGACAGTAGATTGTGCCTCTTTCAGATTTATCCATTCCTGAGCCCGAGCCAGGAATTCATCTACACTCTTAATTCCTTTCTGGTGAAATTCTTTCCATAGATCATCTCCTATTGTGATCCCTGTCCTCATAACCATGATCTTGGAGTGGCATCATCAACCCCAACTCGTGTTGCTACATTGGTGGACCAGTTCAGATATGCCTTCAAGGACTCATTGAGTTGTTGTTTAATGTTATCCAATGAATCGGCTTTAGCGCAAGTTTTCTTCGCAGCTCGGAACTGGCTCTTGAACTTGGAAAACAGTTTCTTCCACAAGGTGATTGAATGTTTCTTGTACTTATTGAACCATAACCTGGCTGGTCCAGTCAGTGTTTCATGGAACAAGATACATCTTAAGTCAAACCCGACGTTGTGAGCCTTCATTAATGTGTTGAAAGTTCCGAGGTTGTTGAACGGGTTAATGTTTCCATCATATGTGGGCATGGTCGATATCCTAAATCTAATAGGATACGAAGCTACCGCAATGTTAGGAGAAAAAGGCTTAAGCTCCTCATCAGAATCACAATCGTCGACTCCTTTTCCTGATAGGAGTTTCTTCATCCGTTCTTCTATTAAGGCCAGTTGCTAGTGGTTTGGATCCTTGGCTTCTAGATTATTCGGGAGTTGATTATCAGCT
This sequence comes from Humulus lupulus, assembly GCF_963169125.1. Classification (NCBI taxonomy): domain Eukaryota; kingdom Viridiplantae; phylum Streptophyta; class Magnoliopsida; order Rosales; family Cannabaceae; genus Humulus; species Humulus lupulus. Next base: position 148,223,323 of record NC_084802.1, on the reverse strand, counting down.
CCCATCCTGTTGTACATGTTAGATGCGTTATTTTTCCCTCCAAGATTGAGCTTGGTTAGGTTGGACATTCCCATTGTCGCGTACAATAGACGGATCTCCCCTGAGTTGAGTATAACTCAAATCATCACGGCGAGCTGGATATCCTCTTTATGAGTTCAAATGATCACACAGTTCAAAATGTGGGTGAGAATGAAGGCTTTCGGTGGAGCTCATGTGATTCCTCAGGTCACTCTCATGCCTGCCTCTACGCTCGCCCTATTTAGCCAGGCTCATTGATGGGAATGTGAGTTGAATGATTGCACCTGTGAGGGTTTGTAGGTTGAGCATTTCGTGGGATCCATTCAGAAGGTACGAAACTCAGGGTTTCACTCCGAACAGACTGACTGACATGATGTTTATTATTCCTATGAGGATTAGCAGGTTGAGCATTTCACTGAATCCGCTCAGAAGGTATAGAACTCAGAGTTGCAGTTCTAACAGAGTGACTAACAATGGGTCAATTATTCCTGTGGGACCTATGGGACCAACTTTGCCTCCTTCCGATGTTAACATCGGTTGTAGGAGGGGGTAATCAATACAAGATCTCCTCAATATGCTTGTTAGCCTGGGAAATATTGTTCCTTACCTGGGCGTTTTCCATCTCGATGACTGTAACATACCCAGGATGGGGATTTGGTGGGCGTGAGGTTGAGGTCCCAGCATGGTCTTGGTCCACATGTTGTTTTGCAGACTGAGCCTTCTATAGTGGGGTTGCCTGGACAGTGATACTCCTGATCATCATGTTGCACTATTTCGTTGTATTGCATAGATTGGATGACCACCATGGTGGTGGTTAGGTGAAACTTGCGTAGGGAATTAAGCACAATATGCTCTCAATGAAAGCACCAATCTATTGACGCGAATTTTCGCCAACAGTGGATAAAGAAATCCAAAAATAGAGATATTATGCTTTTGTTAAATCGTAATTGGATAGATAAAAAAGTATTAAGATCACCCACACTTTTTACGTGGTTCAGTGGTTGAAATTCACCTAGTCCACGAGTCACTATTATTAATTAGTTTGTTTCTTGCCGTGAAATTGGTTGTCATAATTTCACCAGAGTTTCAGTATACAAAATGTTCTCTCCTTTTTGTCAATTCCCCCCTGTATTTATAGGGAATTCTACTTGGACAGTTTTGGGTAACCGTGCATAAATATAATAACCTACATTTTTGGGAATATCTGTTGAAAAAACATTTAGAGCACACAGAGAAATTAGAATGGTGGGCCCATTGTTTTAAGAACAGCAACAATAAAAAAAATTCATCACTCATATAAATAGTTTATCAACAAGAAAACAATCCAGAAACATTAACATACAATATTATTAATTATGCAAAAAAAATATAAATATACAATATATTTATATATAACATATAAACATAAATAATTACATCTTGAATCCTATCAAGTGTCCTTGAGTCTTTTTGGATATATTTCGATCTTCCTATCTAAAGCTTTGAGCACTCTGTTTACCTAAAAATGGCTCCTGATGACCTAGCAGTGTTAAAGTAAAGGGATGTTGTTCGCCTATCGACCAGATGTCTATTGCTTCATCCGATCTCGCGTTTAGATGCGACCAATCTGGTCGCATGCTTCGATTTATTTCCTTTAAGATACGCAATCTTGTAGTAACTATATTTATTTTATTTCATCTTTATTGCCTTGATACACTGATATTAAGGATAATTAAGGCCCATTGGCTCATGTAACCCCCTTGAGGCTATAAATATGAATGAGAGGGCTCAAGGAAGGGACTTTTGAACCTTGAACTTGAATACTCATAGAGAGAGCATAGTGTGATTATCCACAAAAAGTTGTAATTCTCCTAAGGCTGGTGAAACTCAAGAACCCTAGTTCTTTGATCACTGCATTGGGATTCACCATCAATAAGAACACTAAGTGGACGTAGGTTATTACCACATAGTTGGGGCCGAACCATTGTAAATCACTTGTGTCACTTTCTTCCCATATGATTCTCTCCTTAATTTCCTTTTTATTTTTGTCGTTATTTTGACTTTGTGTCGTTGGCCAAATCAAGGGTCAACATTTTGGTGCTTTCATTGAGAGATTAGTCAAAATGCTTGAAGAAAATCAAATGGCGAAGACATCCAAGAGAGCTGGACAGGCTGCTGGCGCTGCATCGTCTCAACCTCCTCCTCCAAATGTGGTTGAAAATGAACCAAACTTGGATTTTGAAGAGGAGGAAATGGATTCTGAGACGCTGAGGGCAACACTGGGCGTGTTGAAGGATGAGTTGGCCAATTTAAAGGCCAATCCGGAGAATGCAGAAGAGACCTTGGCGCTGCAACAAAGGGAGATTGAGCGTCAGCACCAGGAGCTGAATGAGCGGCAGGAAGAAATGGACCGTCGGCAGAGAGAGATGCCACGACCGCTCTTGAAGCAGCCATTCAGTTGGCTAGAGGACATGATGCGCCAGCCTCTCAACTGGACCAGCCACCAAGTGCACCACCACAACGGGCCCCTACTCCAAGTCCTCCGCTCCAGCCAGCAAGCCCTAAGAAGTCGAGGCAGCCACTTGTTGCTCAGGATGATGTCCTGATTCGGGATCCTGAGCAACAACCACCCTCTCAAGCTAGTCGCAGTAATCCCCAGTGGCAGAGGCAGAATAGAGCTGGGCAGCCTCCCCGCAGCCCTAGACGCCCAGGGGACGATGAGCCAAATCCACCGAGCAAGGGGCAATGTCCTTCTGCCAACAGAAGGCATAACGAGTTAGGCTCTGCGGTCAGGGGCCCCCCACGGCATAATAATGCACGGGGTCCCACCGACTAGTGCAGGCCTCCCTTTGACGCTTGTGAAATACCAGCCAGAGGAGGAAACAACGTGACTAGCCGGTCGCGCCATAGTCGGCCACAGTTTAGAGATGGCGATGCTACAATGAGGCCGATTCCGTTAAGGGGAATGTTGGTCGAAGGCATGAGGAAAGAGGTGGAGATAAAAACCTCCCACCAAGCGAAAATAGGCCAGTGAGCCATAACGGTGGGGGGCAACCCCGACAGCATAACGTCTTTAATTACCTGGGCATTAGCGAACAAAGGCGTAGGGATGATGACTTAAGGGACATACTCAATGACAGACGCGAGAGGCACGATGAGTACGCTCCTCTAGCCCCAGTCGCCCCAGCGATCCAACGTAGTTCAGGCTCAAATTAATGCTCTGAACCAGGCGGTACAACAGTTAGTCGGGAGCTAAATATCCCACATAGAGTATGACCGGAGGAGAGGCACTCCGTTTATGCAGAGGATTGCTATAGCAGAAACCCCCAGCAAGTTCAAAATGTCAATACTGCCGAACTTTGATGCGTACGGGGACCTAGTATCTCATGTGAACATGTTTGAGATACAAATGGATATTCAGAAGGTGTCGAATGATGCCTGTTGTAGGATCTTCCCCGCCATCCTATCTGACACCGCCCAGGAGTGGTTCTTTAAGTTCCCTCTTGCTGGTATAGTATCCTGGGAAATGATCGTGAAGGAATTTTACGGAAAATTCTACACAGGTTGCGTACACCCCACAGAGGCCAACTAGCTGGTCGAGATATGCCAAAAGGAGGGAGAGCCCTTAAAGGAGTAAGTCCAGTGCTTTATGCGAGCAGCGGCTGGAGCCAAAACAGTGGGCGACGAGGGAAAAATGATGGCACTAACTGTTGGGGTTAGACGTCATTCTCCTTTCTGGAGCAGCCTAAGAAAAAATTGAGTAAGGAATACCCAGGAATTTCTAGATCGAGCTGATCGATACATCAAGCTCGTAGATGTGATTGCCAACGAGGGGAAGTCATCCATGAAAGATAAGGGATCGAAGGAAGATCCCGCCAACGGGTCAGATAAACCCAATGGCAACGACAAAGTAAAAGGGAACAGAAATGGCAGAAATGGTGGAAAAAGGGCAGGCAATGGGCTGTCAACATCTGAAAATAAACGTCACAAAAGCAATAGATATGGGCCAAGATTCACTAACTATACGACCCTTGTCCAAAGTAGGCAGAGGTCTACCAAGCGACCAATGCCAATGTCCCTTATAAGTGACCATCACCTATAAGGAGGGATATCTCCAATTGAGAAACGAAAAAATTCTGTGTTTTCACAACGACTACGGACATGACACCAATGAGATCGAGTTCCTGATTAGGCGGGGACACCTAAGGAGATACGTACGAGTCACAGAAGGGTCTCAGCGAGAGGCTCAAGGTGGCAACGAGCAGGCTCCTGCATGCCAACGCTCGCCACCTTTACAACCAGCTCCTGTGGCAAGTACGTTACTCACCATCTGTGGCGACCCACACCTTTCATGGGATAGTGGGAAAGCAAGAGAGCGATATGCTTGGACCTTACGCCACGACAAGGACATTGAGATGATGAGTGTGGAAGATCGCGTACTTAGAAAGCTCAAATAGAGGAGGAGTTGATAACCTTCTCTGAAGACGATGCTCAGCATGTCCGATTCCCACACTCTGATCTACTGTTCGTTGACGTCCAAATTTCCAACATGATGGTTAAAATGGTGTTGGTTGACATAAGAAGTTCAATCAACATCTTGTATAAGTCCTCACTAGAAAGGATGAAGTTGTCTGTCAAGGGCCTGGAGTTGTGCAACCAAACCATATATGGTTTTTATGGCGAAGGGCTCGCCCCAACAGGGTTGATTAGGCTCCCAGTTACAGCAGGAACTGCGCCTGCAAACAGGACATTACTCACTACTTTCATAGTAGTTGATTGTCCTTCAGCATATAACGCTGTAATTGGGAGGCCAATTTTGGTCGAACTGCGAGCCATGACCTCGGTTTGTCACCCTGCGTGTTGGGAAACCAGTGAGAAGCGACGGAGTGCTACAACACCTCAATATCTAAGGTAAAGAAAGGTGGATTAGGGGAAGCTTCCGAGAAGGAGTTGCAAACAGCTAGTGATGAACAAGCTCAATCAGGTGATGGTGTCACCAAATAGGGTGTTGCCCAAAGTGAGGACATGGATTTTGATCCTCGCTTTGGGGATTTTGATGAAGAGATAGGACCCATCAAGGATCTTGAAGAGGTCCAACTCGATGAAGCAGATCTGACCAGGGTTGTGAAAGTTGGTAAAAACTTAGAGACAACAACAAAATAAGAACTTGTCGAATTTTTAAAGAAAAACCAGGAAGTCTTTGCCTGGTCACATAAAGACATGGTGGGAATAGACTCTGTGATCATTAGCCATGTCCTGAACATAGACAAGAGGTTTCCACCATTACAACATAAAAGGAGGCTACTTGACAAAGACAGATCAAAAGCTCTAAAATAAGAGGTCAAGAAGCTAAAGGAGAACAGATTCATCAGGGTAGCATTTTATCCATCCTGGGTCTCTAATCCCGTACTGGTTCCCAAGCTGAATGGCAAGTGGAGAACGTGCGTGGATTTCACAGACCTTAATAAAGCCAAACTTAAAGATTGTTCCCCACTCCCTCGAATCGACCATCTGGTCGATGCCACTTCAAAGCACGAGATCCTCTTATTCAAGGATGCATACTCAAGGTACAATCAGATCAATATGCATCCACCTGATGAGGATCACACTTGCTTTTGGACCGATACAGGGCTTTACAGTTACAAAGTGATGCCTTTCTGTTTGAAAAACGCTGGTGCGACTTACTAGCAACTAGTCAATCACATGTTGAAGGTGCTGATCGGTACAAACATGGAAGTATATGTCGAGGACATGTTGGTTAAGTCGAAGAGGGTAGAAGGACATATAGGGGACTTGCAAAAGTGTTTCAACGTCATTAATAAATATCAGATGAAACTGAATCCCCTCAAGTGTTCCTTCGGAGTTGGATCAGGGAAATTCTTAGGATTTATAGTAAACTCGCGCGGAATTGAGGCCAATCCCGAGAAGATCAAAGCCATAGTCCATATGAAATCGCCGACAAAAATCAAGGATGTTTAAAGCTTAACAAGAACAATTGTTGCTCTAAGTAGATTTATCTCCAAATCTACGGACAAATGCGTCCCATTTTTTAATCTGCTCAGAGGCAACAAGAAGTTTGAATGGACGGAGGAGTGCGAGCAAGCTTTTCAAGATTTAAAGACTCACATGTCGCAGCCACCGATTCTATCAAAGCTGGTCAATAAGGAAACTTTGTTCATCTACTTGGAGATCACGGAATATTTTTTTAGTGTTGTTCTAGTAAGAGAGGAAGAGGGCGTTCAGAAGTCCATCTATTATGTAAGCAAAAGGATAATAGGAGCGGAACTGCGATATCCTCCTATTGAAAAATTAGCCTCCAGAAAGCTGCGGCCATACTTCCAAGCTCACCCAATCAAAGTTTTGACTGACCAACCTCTACGGCAAGTTCTGTAGAGTCCAGAAGCCGCAAGACGATTATTGAAATGGGTGGTTGAACTTGGGCAGTTTGATATCTCTTACTTACCACGAGAAGCAATAAAAGGACAAGCTCTAGCTGACTTTGTTCTGAAGCTCATTGGTCTTCTAGATAACGAATAGAAAGAAGGAAAAGACAAGCCTGAACCTCAAAGCCAAACCCCTTCATGGAAGTTGTTTACAGATGGTTCTTCTAATGAGCATCACGCTGGAGCAGGAGTGATTTTGATAACGCCTAAAGGGCATCGATTTCACTGCGCGATTAGATTCGACTTCACCGCTTCAAGCAATGAAGCCGAGTATGAAGAGCTGCTCGTAGGATTACGGTTAGCTGAGACATGCACATAAAGTCACTCAAAATATACAGTGACTCTCAGTTGGTGGTTAATCAGATCATTGGAGAATATCAGACACGAGGTCTAAAGATGGTTGCCTACTTGCGTAAAGCAAAAGATTTGTTGGCCAATTTGAGAAATATACTCTCCAGCAAGTACCTCGTGATCAAAACTCGAACGCTAATGCTTTGGCCAAATTAGCAAGTGCCAAGGATGTTGATACCCTGAGTATAGTGCCAGTTGAACGGCTGCCGGCACCAAGTATCTAGATAGAAGAAACCTCTTTGGTGATTCAAGCGGCAAATACATGAATGGCACCTTACATAGAGTACCTGATGAAGGATGTGTTTCCGACGGACAGAAACAAAGCCAGGACCCATCAGCGGCAGGCTTCTAGGGATATCCTGGTCGATGGAATCTTGTACCGAAGGGGATACTCAATGCCACTTCTCAGGGGTATTTCGAAAGAGAAGGCCAAAGAATTGATGAGAGAGGTCCACAAAGGCTTTTGTGGGGACCATGCTAGGGGCAGAGTTTATCAAAAAAGATCCTGAGGCAAGGATACTTCTGGTCAACAATGAATGAAGATTCGATGGAATTCGTGCGGAGGTGCGACAAGTGCCAGATGTTCTCCAAAATTCTGCGAGCAGCCCATAATGAACTAAAATAGATGCAAAGTCTATGTCCATTCGCAGTCTGGGGTATAGACCTAATTGGATCTTTGCCCACAGCGAAGGGTGGCGTCAAGTACACAGTAGTAGCCGTTGATTACTTCACAAAATGGGCCGATGCTGAGCCACTTGCAACCATACAACCAAGAAAGTGCTGGATTTCGTGGTCAAGAACATTGAGTGTCACTATGGACTGCCAAGAAAAATTGTCTCAGACAACGGCACACAGTTTGATAGTGATCTGTTCACGGATTTTTGCGAGCGGCATGGAATTATAAAGAGCTTTTCTTGAGTGGCTCACCCTCAGGCAAACAGACAGGTTGAGGCAGTCAATAAAATGCTAAATGATTCTTTGAAGAAAAGGCTTGAGGAAGCAAAAGGGGCATGGCCAGAGCAATTTCCTGAAGTCCACTAGTTGTACAGAATGTCCCATTGCACAGCAACATTCCATACTCCATTTTCCTTGGCTTATGGATATGAGGCTATTTTTCCTGTCGAGTTAGATCTGCCATCGCATCGGAGAATGGCGTATGATCAAGGCTCTAATAGTCAGCTATTGATGGAATCTCTAGATTTGGTCGATGAAAAGTGCGAGCAAGCCCAACTCCGAGTAGCGGCTTACCAGCAAAAGGTCACCTGATATTTTAATTCTAAAGTACGTGAAAGGAAATTCTATGTAGGAGATCAAGTGCTTAGAAGGGTTTTCCTCAACACCTGAGACCAGGTCGCTGGGGTACTCGGACCTAACTGGGAAGGACCGTACCAAATTGAAGAAGTCCTCCATCCAGGCACTTACAAACTTGCTCGCTTAAATGGAGATCTCATTCCTCGCTATTGGAATGGAGAACAGCTGCGCAAGTACTATCAATAAACAATTTATTTTAATGAATTGGCTTGTATTAATTTTACTTTTTACAAGTTATGAAAAAGGGTTGGTCATTTTATGTGACTGATCACTTATAAGTGTAAGATCATTTTGGTGATCACTCATACAGACACGTTTTGTCCATTTACTACGAGAAATAAAAGGGATTGTGCGCAGCCAATCAATCTTGCCAACTATTGTATTTATTACAAGTATTTGCTCGTTACGTGTGTTGTTTTGCTATATTCTCATTTTAAAATTTATCCTACGAGCAGAAATGTTCGAACAGGTCTTAGTCAAGGCAAGTGACCGAGGACCTAAAGCTCCTCAATCACTTGGGGGGGATATAAGGTATCTAGTAAGGAAAGCATATCAAAAGGTATGTAAACACATGAGCAAAATAAGTGAAAGCATGCTAGGGTACTTAGAGTATTTTTCAAAATTTTGTTATTTTGTTAAATCAAACCAAAGTATTATGCTAAGTTCAGTCATGCGAACATGTGTTATAATAAGATGCAAATATTATATAATACAAAAATGAATACTTTTACACCGCGAGCAGTCGCTGCTCGGATGTAATTGTTTGTTAAAAGGAAAAAAGATGCCCATGCAGCAATAAAAATAGAAATTGTCTTTACATCACGAACCGTAGGTCGTGTATCTAAGAGATAAACAAATAAAAACGCTACTAGGCAGGAGGGTCTTGAGGAGTGTCCTGATCGACAGTAGCTCCAGCTTCATTTTCTGCGCTATCAATCCCCGTTGCTAAGGAGATTTCTGGGGAAGCAGGAACTTTGGCTCTTTCCTCTTCCTCCAGGCGAATGGTGCACCGGGCTATTTGAGTTCGCCTCAGGCACTTGGAAAGATAGTTAAAGTTGGCCCCATGGTTATGCTTCTAGAACTCATAGAAGCAAAGGTGGGTGGCTTCCCTATACTTATCGAAGTTGCTGGCATTGGTCTTCTCAAGCTCCTTGATGCACCCCTCCAGTTCCTCGGTTTCATTTCTGCTCGCGATCAGATCGACCTCAAGTTGTTTGGCCTCTTGACAATTAAGTCTAGCACACTCCCTGAACTTCTCTTTATCTTCATTGGCTTTGCCTAGGGCAATCTTAAACTTATCAAGCTCTTCGGCCAGCTTAGAATTTTGCACAAGTAGTTCGGTGTTCTTGCCGAGCAATTCTGTGTTTTTCTCGAGCAGATGAGTGTTCTTCCCCTCGAGCACCTTCATCGCCTCAGTGTACTTGGTGTCGGAGTCTCTGGTCTGGGTGACCAAAGCCCCCGTGCGGAGCCAACCAGCAGTCATAGTCAGCAACCCCTGCGATCAGGTGAAGATAAGATGATGGCAGAAAATGACAAAGTAAAATAACTCAACTAAAGAAAAGCAACTTACACCGGCTATCTTGTTCAACCCTCAATTTATTATCTGATCGGCCTCCATGGATTTGGTGTTGACAATGGCCTCTCGGCTGCATTTGTGCTTTGAGAGTTTGTATATCCTCTCTCTGGCTGAGCTAACTACGGTGCTGGTCTGGGTGTCTTCAGGTTGATTGCCCTGAGGTGTCTGGTTGGTCAATGCTAGAGGGGTAGAGTTCTGGTCGGCTGGTGCAAGAGGAGATTGCTGGTTGAGTGGTGCCGGTGGTGGCGTTGTTTCCTTTGAAGGAGTAGCAGATGGAAGATCCTTAGTCCGGGCCTTCTTGGTTGAAGGGGCCTTGCTGCTTTCCCTGCGGTGCCACTTTCTTTCTTTCTTCCTGCTCGATGGAGCAGCAGGTGCGGTGTAGCAGTCAAACATATCTCCAGAAGACATATCTGCAAGTAAGGAAGTATTGCGAGTAGTTAGACAATAAGTATAGATGGAGTTAAAAATGAAAGTAAGGAAATTATAAGTAAAGTACCCGTGTTATAACTATTGGTTTCTACATTACTTACTGAACTACTGCTACACTCACTCACTGCCTGGAAGAAATTTGAATTTAAATTTGGAGTGTACTTAAAAGTTGCCGTCCTCGTCAAATAAATGACAGGCAATGGGCAAACTATCTAAGAATGAGAAGACATTACCGTTCTCATCTGAAGACTCATCGATGGGTGCAGGGGGTTCAGAAACTTTCTTTTTTCCCTTTCCCAAAGGGGCAGGGGGAGCATCTACTCCCGGGGTGCTGGATGGTTCCCTGATTGTCACTCTAGTTGTCCTCCTCCTTGGAGGTTGCGATACCTCTGGGTGCTGTTTGGAAATCTCTCCACCAGTGGCACTCCCCGTCGTTGACATCCTCATGTCCTGGTGAGGTGCCAGAAGCCCGACCAACCTTAAGTTGGCTTCAGTGACAAATGGCTTGACGCTTTTTTCAACGTCAGTCATGCTGGTCAGTAGTATTGCTCGAATCTCCATTTCTGGAGTAGGAGTTGGTCGCAGCCATGGACCTGAAGAGAGCTAATTATCTAAGTTGAATGCAGATAATAAAAACAAATAAACGACCGAGAGAATGAATAAGTTACCTCATTGGTTGAAGGCTAGGTAGTTGGCGACTAGATCAGTAGTTAAAAAGTACTCTTGGTAGTACTTTCCTACATTGGACTTGTAGGTATTCCCACTCAGGAAGGTGCGAGTCGATTCCATGCGGCAAAAATGAAAAAACCCCGTGTTGTCCTGGTTGGGGTTAGATTTGAGATCGAACAGGTAATTGATCTCATGAGGCGAAGGTACATGCCATATTTCATGGTTGTAAAGGATATAGAGTGCAGAAGCATTCTATACCCGTTCGGGGTTATTTGGAAAGGAGCAACCTCGAAGTAATTGGCCATTCCCTAGAAGAAAGGATGAAGAGGCAGGATTGCTCCTTCCTCAATGTGATACCTCGACCAGGCGCTGAAGGCGCCGCCAGGCAGGTTTGCCCACTGGTCGGTGGTAGGAAGAAATAAAGTTACCCCAGAAAGTCCGTACTTTCTGAAGAAATTGTTTACCATCCTAGCAGTGATTTGGCTACGAGGAGCGAGGTACCATTTGACATCTGGTCGAAGTACATCGCGGGGATAGGCCTGTCTTTTTGGATTTCGGGACCAGTGGCTTCAGTTCTACCACTGGTCAAGAAAATTTCAGCCCAAGGAGCAGGCTGATTTTCAGAAGGTTTCTTTTTCTGGGCGGTGAATTTTACTCTACCCATATTTGATGGATTGGAAGGAGGATTTTTGGGTGGAATACGAGAAAAAGTAATCTATGGGATGAGTAGCGACGACTATTCTTCGTCCACAAGCAGCTAAGCCAGCAGGTCATCATCAATTGGTCTCTCACCGCTCCACAGATCTTGCATGAAAATCTGCGAACAGAGAAGGGGAAATGAGAATCTACGACCCAAAAGACCAAGAAGTGTTAAGAGTTGAATAACGTTGCTCGCGTATAAAAGTTAAGCTTTTGTACGACCAGCAGCATTCTAGCAAAAGCACTAAATTACATACGAGCAGTTTGGAAAACGGATCAAAAAGCAGAAGTAAAAAGTTTTTCAGGAAAAACTTTTTCAACTCTGAGAGGCGGGAAAACCCAATTTTTTTTACAAGCTTAAAAATCGAATTTTTACTTCGATTTTATGTCTTAAATTCATGATCCTGACTACCAAACTAGTTCTTAACCTCAGCAAGGTGCTATTTTCCTATCATATTTAGCGTAGATCAACATACCCATTTACCCCCAAAATCATTTTGCAAGAACTGACAGAGATATTCAAGAACTCAGAGATCAAAAATAAAGGGAAAACAAGCATAGCACAACATAACAGAAAGAAATCGATCAGAAAACTTACTTGGATGAAAGATTGGAGTGAAGATTTCAAACAATTGGGCAGGCGCACTTTGTATCAGTGATATTTTCTAGGTCTGTTTTACTTTGTTCTTCAGAGTTCTTCAAGGCAAGAGGATTGGTAAAATGTAAAAAGTGAAGACAGTAGGTTATTTATATTGATCGTGGCGCTATAAAAGAGGTAATAATGGGATTAACTTTTCAAGGCATGGGGAAGCACGATAGCCATCAGAGAACTTTTGGGAAACTAAAAAGACATGATTGGTTGCCTTTTTCGAGAAGGCATGGACGGCTCTAACAGATTTGGTAGGGTAGGCGAAGGGTCAGTCTCCTAAATTTACTTTATGCTGGTTGTAGTAAAATAAACTTGGGGGGAAATGTTTACCTAAAAATGGCTCCTGATGATGCGGCAAGAATTTATTACACATGGTTGGCATGTGGCAGTGTTAAAGTAAAGGTATGTTGTTTGCCTATCGACCAGATGTCTATTTCTCCATTAGATCTCACATTTAGATGCAACCAGTCTGGTCGCATGCTTCGATTTATTTCCTTTAAGATACACAATCTTGTAATAACTATATTATTTTATTTCCTCTTTATTGCCTTGATATGCTGATATTAAGGATAATTAAGGCCCATTGGCCCATGTAAGCCCCTTGAGCCTATAAATACAAATGAGAGGGCTCAAGGAAGGAACTTTTGAACCTTGAACATGAATACTCATAGAGAGAGCATAGTCTGATTATCCACAAAAAAAGTTTTAATTCTCCTAAGGCTAGTGAAACTCAAGAACCCTAGTGCTTTGATCACTACATTGGGATTCAACATCAATAAGAACACTAAGTGGATGTAGGTTATTACCACACATTTGGGGCCGAACCATTATAAATCACTTGTGTCACTTTCTTCCCATTTGATTCTCTCCTTAATTTCCTTTTTATTCTTTGTCGTTATTTTGACTCTGTGTCGTTGGCCAAATCAAGGGTCAACACACTCAAACCATGATCTTTAAGATTTTTCTATACACCTCAAGATGTGTGTGGGCACATAGAGAATATGGGTTTGTATTTTAGGAATCACAAGTATTTCTCAACACATAAGAACTTAGATTATGGGCTGAGAATGGCTAGACTAAGAATAGGAAGAAACAGTTTTGTCTGCCAAAACTTGTATTCTCTTTTCTTCTTCTATATCATATATATAGATATTTATATTACCTTATTATTCCTACTAATTATAGTAATATAATAACAATATCATAATGATGATAGGATTTGATTTAAGTAAATATCTAACTTACCAAATTTGAAAACTATTTTTAAAATTTTAAATAATTAAATAAATAAAATAAAAACAACACTGATACAATATCAGTATAGTCATACACGCATGTCACAGTATGCGTGGACTGCAGTATCCTTTTAACAGATATTGGATTTTTCTTTTATTTCATTACATAATTAAAATCAATCTTCCACAAAATAAGGTATTTATCTTTCTATGAAAAATATGACAACCATATTTCAAGATCTAAATTTTAAATTCAAAATTCAAAATTAAAATTGATGATCATCATTATCATCATCTTTTAAAATTTAATAAATCAAAAACTATTTTTGACTTATAAATTTTATTTTCTCCCAGTCAAATAAAATAATTAATTTAAAAAATTAATTAATTTATTTATATTTATGAATTTCAAAATTTTACATAATTAAATTAATAAATATATTTTAAAAAATTAATAATTAATTATAAATTAACTATTCAATCTCAATTATCATATAATTGTATACTTAACTCGAAGAATAAATTCTTCTCAAATTATCAAATTACATTTATACCCTTGTATCAACTCTTACCCTGATATGGTGTTGATAGAGTCACCCTGGGGACCTATGGACCTATAATATCAAGCTCCAATAAATATTGCATTATTAATCAAAACTTTTCGATTAAATAATCATATTTATTAATCTCATGATTACTCCACTATAAATATAAGATTGAACTCTTGATAATTAGAGACATATATTTACTGAGTACTTTGTTAAAGAATATAGTGTCCATTGATATAACCATTACATATAGTGTTAATCCTCTATTAATGGTTAATAATTAAAAGGGAATAAAATTACTATTTTACCCTTTTAGTTATATCTTGTTCCTAGAGTACCATTGACTTTACTAGTGAAGGTTGTGTCACAACAAGTTTGCGACGTGAGCACTCATAACATTTTCATTTCCAAAAGCCAACCCAATATGGAACCATTATTCAATCTATAAGAAGGTATAGATTCCATATATGTTAAACTACGTCACCAGCCATATATATCATTGAGTCTCCAAAATAATTGTTCTTAGTCTCATCATTTTGACAAATCTTAACACATGAATTAAAGGATCAATTGACATATATAGGAGTTCATAACAACCTCATGATTAAGATCATCTTGTACATGATCGTCCTTTGATGTGTTTGATTAATACTATGTAACGGTGTTTAAACAACTATTAACAAATCACATCTGGTCCAGTTCTACATACTCTCAGCATGCAAAGTACCTTCACTAAAGTGTCCTACTACACTAGTAACCCGGATCTAAGTCACATGTATTCATAATACTAGTGGATCGTACTAGTAGTAATTAATCTAAATATTTCATAACATTATTTTATTGCGAACTATTTTAAGTTTATTATCTTAATCTAGATCCTCTCATACCAATATGAGATTAAGACCACATAGATAAAATTTTGGAATTTTCTGACATTTACTTACTATTTTCAATATAATACCGAACATAATTTATATATATGTAATAATTCAATTATTTATTTCATTTAAAACATTTGTCAACTACAATTGTGTAATGCCCCAAATTTCCTAATAAGGTTTAGGACCTTGATTAGGAGGCTGGGAGGGCCATAATTGATTTGTTATGATATTTAATGATTATATGCATGTTTATGTGAATTATATTATTATATGATGGTAAATGCATGCATATGGGTTCAATTTTAATTATAAAGGCATTTTGGTAATTTGGCCTGTTGAGGGCGTGATTGTGTATTTTTATGCATATGGGTGAATTATAAATAATACCACATGATATGTGGATGGGCTCGAGCCATTCGACATGAGATGATCATGAAATGCAAGTGTTTGGTCTATTCATAATGGGTTTAAGTTCGAGGCTTGGGGTGAATCTCGGGGTGAATCTCGGGGTCATTTTGATGACTAGAACATTACCGGGAATAAAAGGGTAATGGGATATGATTTATTGATATTTGAGAATATTGAGAATAATGGGAATTTGTGGGTGTTAATTATAATTAACGAGATAGGCGGGAAAGGACGGTTTTACCCTTGGGAGACTTTAGAAGCCTTTATTTGACCTAGGGGTAAAATGATCTTTTCACCCCTAAGATATATATCAGCCTTTGAGTTTAGAAGGGTGTGGAATTGTTAAAAAATAGAGCATCATTATCCTCATCTCTCTCCCTCACCGTGCACCATTTTCCCTCTTTCTCTCTTTGGAGTTTTGAAGCCAATTTGAAGGAATAAGCTAGGAGATCAAAGGTGGGAGCTTAGGAACGTGATTCAAAATCAAGTTTGAGGTAAGCTCCAGCCATTAGTTTTATGGTATACTTTGTTTTGGCTTTAAACTTTCAGCTTGTGATTTCTTGGTTAATAGTTGGAATTAGTGGAAGTTTTTGAGTAAGATTGTAACGACCCAAATTCGCTAATAAGGCTTAAGGGCCTTGATTAGTGTGCCTGAAGGGCATAATGGGAACTATATGTGTGGTTTTAATGATTAAGATGCATGATTATGATTTAAAGCATGTTATATGATTATTTGAATATTTGAGATGCATGACTATGTGTATTAGTATGCATATAGGCCCTGATTAGGTTAGAAGGGCATAATCGTAATTTTTTCCATTATGGGAATAACTGCTTTGATATATGTGATAATTGTCGAGACCACATTATTATGTGGATATATCTGTGTTCTGTTACTCGAGACAATCCTATTGAGCGAAGTAGTGGAAAAGTCATGGCGGGGATTTATACCCGGCTCGGGGTGAGCTTAGGGGTATAAATGGGAATTTAGTGAATATACTGGAGTTTATCTTGACAATGAGGAATGTTATTGGTGATTAATTAGGTATCGGGAGTTAAGCGGGAAATATTAGAGACACTCGAGGAATTAGCGGGAATTGGGTAAAATGACTAAAATGCCCTTAAGTGGATTAAAGGGTTTAGACTTAATAGGGAGGGCATAATAGTCATTTGGCTTACAGAAGTTAAGTAATACCAAGGCTTTATGTTAGTGGGAATTGTAGAGAAGTGTGGAAGTTTGAGAAAAGAAGGAAAAGGAAGGGAAAAGAAAGAGAGAAAAACAGAGAGAGTTCTCTAGGTCGGTTTATATTTCCTTCACCTGTTTCTTGAGGATTTCTGGAGTAAAGCTCAGAGGGGAGCTGGGATAAACTAAGCATCAAGGATCCTAATCTAAGATTGAGAAATTGGCAGAGGTTTAGCAAGAGTTCATCAATACATGAGGTAAGACTTTAGAGTTTCAGTCTCTGTTTCTGGATTTTGAGCTATGGTGTTTAAGTTGAGTTGGATGGAACTTTAGGGAATTCAGGCCTAAGGCTGAGGAGGAGCAAGCCAAGGAAGTCTTGAGGCAACTTGTGGTCAAAATTCCACCAAAGGTATAAACCCTTAACTCCAACTTTGTTGTTCAGCTGGTTTTTACTGAGTTTTAGAGCTTAAGAGTGGCTATGGTGAATTTTGAGTTTGGGGATGCATGTGATTGAGTTCTAGGTATTTGGGGTGCTTGGGATGAGTGGAGTATGGTCATAGGGTTTTTTTTGAGGTTGGGGAAGATTTGGAAGAGTTCTGGTTGAGGTTGGTTCGAGAAAATTGCATAAGGGAAAAAACTGGTGTTGGCCTGCTTGTGACTAGCGCTACAGCTACAGCACTAGCCTTTGGGCGCTGTAGCACTAGGCCAAGTTTTCTGATGGTTTTTTGTTTCTGTTTGTAGCGCTGTAGCGCCCTCTCATGAGCGCTGTAGCACTACCCTGCCTTGTGAAGGGGATTTTAGGGTTATTTGCAAGGGCTTTTGACCTAGGGTTTGGGGTTTGATTCCACCACCTTGTTTGGTGGAACTAGGACTTCCCGGGGGCTCGGGATTGGCCTCGAGGCTTGGTTTTGAACTTGAGGATTGATTATGAATTTGGCCCATGATTGTGATTAGGTGAGCGCTAGGGCTCGAGGGAGATCAAAGCTAGTGAATTGAAAGGTAAGAAAACTGCACCCGATTATATGTTTGTGATGGGACTAAGTGCTCCCAAGAATTGTATCGTGTCAATGATGGTATTACGCCATGGGACATGTAAAAGTGGCCTAAGAGTGCCGTACATAGTACTTGCGCATAGGGCGCGGCTCGGCCACTGGTAGTCGAGGACAGCTTAACATTCACTGAGCTCGGCTTAAGTCGGCCGGAGTCAGTGGGATAACGGAGGGAGCAGCTTAAGAGCGCTAGCCCCAGTTATCATTTGTGCAGTGATATGTGATATGGGTTGATATGTTTAGCATGTTAAATACTTGATTATATTGAATGACTACATGGTTGAGATTATGTTAGGCAATGTGAGATATTGACTTGTCTGTTGATTGCTTATGCTCTGTTGTTGTGTTTTCTTGCTGGGCCTTGGCTCACGGGTGCTACGTGGTGCAGGTAAAGGCAAGGGCAAGCTGGACCAACCCTGAGATGGAGGGCCACGGGGTGGAATGTACATAGCCAGCTGTTCGATCGCCATGGTCGAGGAGGGGATCAGGACAGAGATTACCTAATTGCCTGTTTTACCTTAATATGGCCTGTTATTATGTATAAACCTTGTGTCTTTTGTAAACAGTCTTTAAACTTAATATTTTTGGGATCCCGTGTAAACAGATGATGCTTCTTAATGAAAATGTGGCTTTTGAGACCAAAACACTTTTAACCCTAATTCCTTTATAGTCTCAGTAACACAATTTTAATTAAATGACTTGATTAGCAAGTCTGGCACTTTATAAACACACAGTGTAACGGTCTTGGCTATCCAGGGCGTTACAACTTGGTATCAGAGCGTCCTAGGTTTATGTTTGATGCATGTTGGATGTTTAAATGTAAACATTGATAGCATAATGAATGCTTGGCAATTTTGCCCATTTGCGTATCATTATTATGCTCGCAACTGTTAGGTAAGCATGCTGAATGATCTACTCTTAGATAAATGACATGTGATACATATTGATAGCATTGCTTACTTGTGCATGGCTCTGACTAACTAGTCAGAATTGGCAAAGGTGTCAGTATCAATTGTGAAGCTGTGACTCACTAGTCAGGTTCGGCAGTGGTACTGGGAACTGGTCACATTGTGCTGACTCACTAGTCAGGACGGCCTTAGCGTGATCCACGCAAGCCAACAAAGATTAGACCTAATCGACTTTCTGCATTGAATGACTCAAAGAGCATTAATGCCGGACCGACCTCAAGTTCGATGAATATTAAAAGCGCTTGTCTAGCCAAGGGCTAGCCATTTAGAGCCAGGGCAAGCGAGCCCTGTGACTGTTATGTCACATGGCTATGGGCACCGGCCCCACAGTGACGTGCTTGTCAGTCACTCAGTATGGTTTACCAGAACCTGTTGAAGGCTAGTGGCTTACCCAGCAACCACTCTTCCATTTGAATTAGTGACTTGCTTGTTAGTCACTCAGTATGGTTTAACAGGACGTCAAAATGATATTCACTCATTTGATCAGAGCTATGAGCTCTGTATGATCATTTTGATCATCACACGCATGGATTTTGGTGCTGAGCCCCGTAGTGACTTGCTTGTTGGTCACTCAACATGGTTCACCAGAACCTCAAGTGTTGAGACACTTATCTGATTAGGATTGACTTGATAGTCCTCCAATCAGAAGGGCAGGATTTCTTATCCTGGATACCCCAGCATTGTTTGAACTCATTTGCATGTTGAATAGAGCTATGTTTGCTAGGCATGCCAGATATGATTTGATATCATGATATGACTGTTTGTGAGCATATGAGTTTTCTTACTGGGTTTCGGCTCACGGGTGCTTTGTGGTGCAGGTAAAGGCAAAAAGGAAGCTGGACCATCCTTGAGTTGGTGAGGTTAGGTGATGACGTGTACATATGCAGCTGCTCGACCAATACTTGGGCGAGGTTTGAAAGTGGAACTAGGGTTAAACCCTATTTTGCCGCTTAAAACGGCCTGTTGTAAACATTTTCTTGTAATAAACCTTTAAATTATATTTTTGGGATCCCAACGTATATGATAGACATTCTAATGAAACGTTATATCTTAACCAAAGTTTTAATTCGTAAACCGCTAATCATACTTAGTTACACGTTTATGGCCAAACGACCCGATTAGCGAGTTTAGCACTGTTTGCAATGTGCACTGTAGCGGTCCCTGGAGTTGGGGCGTTACAAATTGCTTTAAAGGAACTATTCCCAACAATCTCCCACTTGCCCTAAAGAAAATTGAGGCATCTCTATTAATATATCAATCACATTCTCGTGACTGATTTTTTCTAACAAAGACTTTGTCAAAGTTTTGTGAGAAACTGTTTTGAAGTTATCTTCAAGATCATTACATAAATTATGTAAAATTGTATTGTATTAAATGATACTTCATTTCATGTGCTTTACCCTCTCATGATTTCTAGTTCTTCTACAATAGTTGTATCTCTATTGCTTTCGCAATGAGATACTTGTTGTTTATTCTAGTCTAAAACTCTTTCCAGAATGACAAAGAACTCAACTAATTAAAATAGCCTATTAAACTGCTTGTAGCTATTATATTTTGACTTCTATGGTGAAACATATACATGTAAAATGTCTAACACATTTCTAGATTAATGTGTTTGCTCCACAGTTATGAAAGTTGATTCTGATATGAATCTTTGAAGATTTAAAATCAGTTCAACCTTTGTGATTTTAGGTCTCTACCTAAATGTACATACATATAATCTCTATTATATTCAAGATACTCAAAATTAAGTCTTTATAATTATTCAATGACTCAATCCATAATGGATTGACAACTGCTGACTATTCCCACCGTTTAACAAATGTCAAAACATAACATTCAATATATTAAATAGTCTATCACTGAGTTGTAGGAATACCTATCTTATGTCCTCTTTTCTAGTAAAAGAATATATGAACATTTATTATTTAGATAATACATTCTCCTTACTGGGAAGGCAAAAAACCTTTTTTGGATTTTGTAAACTAAAGCATTTAAGATTCTTATCTATATAAGTCGCTTGAGACAATGCCTAAGGATTGTTCTTTCAATCTCTATAGAATTGAATGTATAGAACATTCTTGGCTTTTCTAAATCTAATATATAGAAACGCTCAACTAACCATTTCTTTTCTATTGACGATTTCTCTACATCATTCCCAATGATTAGAACGTTGTCAATATTAAGAATAAGAATTGCAATAGAATCTTTCTGGTTGAGATCTTTAAATTATTTTTTCATGTCATCCATTCTCTAAAGACTACTTAGACATCCATTTAAATTAATCTCATAATCCATGCATAAAGCAGTGAATAAGAGTATGTAAATAGATTTAAGTTTGGTTACAGTAGAAGATATTTATTCAAGTAATAAATTCCTCTTTCTGTTCATAGCCTTAGGAAATTAACCTAACTTTTAAAAGTCTGTACTTTCCTCTATTCTCCTCTTCATCATAAATATCCTGTTTCAAACTGAAGTTCAATGAACTTTAATCGGATGTTCAAGAATCCAGATGACATAGAATTCCAAACTCTATTTCTGGATACATGGTGCTTCAACCTTTGTTTTCCATAAAAAACTTTTTCATTTCATATACTAGTATGTGAATGAAGTATAGTTAGATTGTGTTGCACATAATTTAACTATCTATACAATGGAGTAGTTACTAACTAACTCTCCCACTACAACAATGCTTTACAAAAAAAATTATATTCTTTTGTTTTATCATTGTTAATTATCAGTAACTTGCTTAATTGACTTGCATTCATTATTTCTAGTACAACTTAACTAGAAAATACAATGATTATAATAATCATGCTTCATTAAAGAAGCATTAAAGAGACACAAACTCTTTTGTAATCTTTTATGATTATTAAATTTTTTTACTAAATGACTTCATGAAAAAATTTCAATTTATTCACATAACCACTTGTGAATCCCAACTTCTAAGTCTTTGATGTTGTACAATAAAATAGTGTATAGAGTATAACAAGTGTAAAAGTTATAGAAATAATAAAGACGATAACGATGACTCATTATCTATTTAATCTTATCTAGTATGATTAAATTCCATTTCCAAAATACTAATTATGCTTAGCATTCTAGTTGTAAGTGAGTTGGGTTTGAATTCCAAATTCACATGCAAATTACTAGAATTCTAAATTTGAGTTTAGACTCCCTTTTGATCAGATCAAACAAGTCACTAAGTGATATTACTTTGAATGTTGCATGAAAATTTCTAGAAATTTTCTTTTCATTCAATCAAAGTTAAACATATATAAAATAAATTTCAATCAATATTGACTTACTATTTGTTATTTCTTTTAGCTTTGAACATTAAAATGTTCAACATACATCTCTATGTATTAGCTAAACTATTATGTGGTTTTTGAGCCTTTATTAGAGAAAGGTCTTTTCGTTAACTTTAATTAACAGACTATATAAACAGAGAGAGAACCATCGAATGGTTTCAATAAAAGAGTGTCTTTTATTTGTTTTATGTGTCTAATTAATTACAATCCAATCAAAAAAATAATTCACATATATGTTTCAGTTAATTGTGGTTGGAATAAGATGTCTTATTAAATCTATGATTTTCACAATAATAAATAACTCATAATCGTTATTTATACTCATTGATGAAATAGGTGGAACAAGTATATTTCAAAATAACAACTGAATTTATTATTCAAAACAAATACTAAACATGTTTATTCATCAAATAAAAGAATCTAAAACATAGTTTCTATTATTTTAGAATTACGAGATTTAAGAAGTTAGAAGTTAGGATTCTATTATTTATTTTTAATTTTTAAAAACCAACTTTGACTCCTTAGACCAACCTCTGATAGTTTTGATCGAGTCTTCAGCCTCTGATTGATGAATATTCAAATATCTTCAATAAAATTCATTATTTTTATTCAAGCCAAAAAGAAGATTTTTATTCCTAGAACTCTATAAATAGGACTTAGGACCTAGCCTTTTCACTTACTCTTTTGCTGTGATCAGACTCCAAGGTGCTAGTGAGACCATAAGAGTGATAAACACTTGGGTTGGGAAAAAGCTTTCCTATTCTTAAGCTTTATAAAACACTTTGGGAAGTGAGGTTAGAGTGTTTTGGTAGTGGAGTTAGACTAATCCATAAGGTCAACTGAGGTACCCTTATTCTTAAGTTTCATTTTGTTTGATTCCTTAGTTTCTTTAGTGTTTATTCAGGTTCTAACTTTTGTTATGGTTTTGTAGTTAGGATTTTAAGTTCTTTGAACATAAGGTGTCTTTTAGGTAAGTTTCCTCTTGGTGGTTTAGTTCTATTCCTTTCATCTCTGTCCTTTAGAAATACTCACTATTTTTATTGTTGGTTTTAGGAGTATTCCAAGTTCCGCATTTGTTCTCAATTATCCCGGTGTTGGTAAGGAAAATTAGATGGTTTAGTATTATGATCTAGTTTATGTAATGTATGATATAGTTTATGTTTGTATGACCTAACATTTCAGGTACAATAAAGGGGTAAGTGTGTCTGGACCTAAGGTGTCCAAGGATGTATGATGGACTATGTCCGGTAGGCTCGGTTGCCAAAACTTTATGACGAACCTATGTCCGGTGTATGACGGACTTTTGTCCGGGGCATAATTGCCACCCCTGTATAAGCACTTATCTTTCTACTATATCTGATTTGTTATTTTTAGTTATGATTATGATATATGACCTATAGTTATGATTTATGACCTATGATTTATGATCTATGACTTATGACTTATGACCTATGACTTATGACTTAGAGTATGATTTATGATTTATGGCTTAGATTATGATTTAGAATTATGACTTAAGATATGATATGATCTAAATGTTGTGTTTGTATGACTTTGGTGAATATATGTTATGTTTGATTATGTGACTAACCCTTGTTTGTATTTTCCTTACTGGGCTTAGAAGCTCACTCCTTATGATGTTGTTATTACAGGAAATTAAGGATAGAAAGGCCAGTGGCGAGTGGGACCCAAGAGCTTCGTGATGTATTCGTTGGGGACCATATAGTCGAGCCAGATCAAGCGGGCAAAGTGTGGACTCCAAATGTAGTGTCTAAGGTAAAGTCCACAGGCTAGGGTTGCAAGGGTGGAGATCGTTGTCGTTTGAACCCAGGATTGTTTTTGCTTCCTTCTCCCTGGGGTTTCTCTGCCTGGTACTTTTTCAACTTTCCTGACCGGAGAAGAAATTGTATCTCATCCTTGAGGTGATTGCATTCATTCGTGTCGTGACTATAATCTCCATGGAAACAACAAAACTTATTCATGTCTCTCTTACTCATCTCTTTTCTGATGCATGGAGGCTTCTAGTAGGGAACCTTCTGATGATTCGCGAGATATATTTCCGCCCGGCTAGCCGAGAGAGTGGTGTAATTAGTGAACTGAGGCTCATACTTGGTTGGCTTGTCGTTTGAACTTGACTTAGCCTTCTTTTCTTCATGGCGGTCAGACCCGTTATTCCCACATTTCATTCCACCATTTTGACCGTTTCACCCATTATTAGGAAGGTCAGCTGATCCGCCCGGATTGTTTATGCCTTTCTCTTCTTTCTTGATTGCATCATCCAATTTCATATACTTGTGCACTCGGTCAAGAAATTGTTGAAGTGTTGAAATTGGATTTCTATGTATACTATCCCACAAAGGGCTTTGGTAAGTGATTCTAGAGGATATGGCAGCCATTTTCCCCTCATCTCCTATAGCAGTTGCTCTGTTGGCCTCTCTCATGAATCTCTGTACATAATTCATTAGAGATTTATCCTTTCCTTGTTTGATATCTACTAAGTGGTTAGCGTAAACTGGAGGAGTCCGGGCAACACTGAATTGTCTACAAAACTCCTTCCTGAATGTTTCCCATAAGGTAATGGAATTCAGCTTAAACTTCCATTCTAGGCAGTATCTGACAATGTAGTCAGGAAGACACTACACTGATAATCATCACTTACCCTGAGCTGTTCAATCAGGTCCTCAAATTTCCCAACATGTCTAATGGGATCTGCTTTTTCTATATACACTGGTAGCACTGGTGCTTTATATTTCTCAAGCGACTGGGCTGCTCTGTTCCGAGCAAAAAATGGACTGCCACTCCTATGGTCTACTGCATCTATCTCATAAGGTCGTTTAGATAAACCATGTACTGCAGATATTAGTGCATCAAGTTGGGCTTGGATGGCTGGTGCAACTCACGAGGCTCCAAAATTTTGACTTCCCAGTCGGGTATTTCCATCTCGTGCATTGTCGTCAACTATTTCTACTTAATCGACAGGGCGAGTTAGATCTTGCCCTTCGACCGGGACGGTCTTCCTCTTGTTGTTGATAACGTCCCTTAGATCCTTCCAGGAAGCATGTCCTCCTAACTGATCGAACATAGTATTCTTCAATTTTTTGGAGGGCTTACTATGCGGGACTTGATCTCTCCCACTACGCTGTTGCCCAGGATGTAGTGGAAACTTCTTGGTACGGCCCCGACGATCCTTTCCTCCTTCTTGTAGGTCGTTGCCCTCTTTTCCTTTTGACTGGACAGTTTGATGACTATGGGCCTCATCCTGACCATATCCATCTTTATATTGGGAAGTTTTCTTATCTAGAGGAGCTCTGGTCTAGTTATGCCTGGACAGAGTCTTCTTACTACCCGACCGATGACTTCCTGATCGAGAAGTTTCTGACCGGTGGCTTCTGGAAGGGGTTCTAGAATTCTCCCTTTGCATCAATGCAGTCCCAAAGTTGACCCCATCATCTGCCTGACCAGTGGGATTGCTTCTACTTTTGTCTAGCCCCTGAGATTTGGCCCTGCCAGCAGGGGACTTCTGACCAACATTATTGTTTCTTGCTCCCTGGGCAATTGCTTGTGTCACGACTTGGGCATTGGCTTGGGCCAATTGAGAAGCTACTTCTAGAGCAAGTTTTGCCTCGCGTTGTCATCGGTCGACCTCCTCCTGCCGTCACCTGATCTCTTATCTTCTGGCATCCATTTCCCACCTTTGCTACTCGAATGCAACCTACTGCCTGGCCATTTCCTTACCGAAAGACTCCTGCCGAGTGTTGACTTGCATCATCTCTTCCTGGAAAGCCCCCATGGCTTCTTGGAGTTGTTCAACCTCTAGAGTTGTCTCCTCGAGAAAGACCCTGGGCTCAGTGTCAGGGTTCTAAGGTGCAGGATAGCCTGGTCTAACAATTTCTTTTGCAGTTGACGTACCGAGCTTCATGGGCATCATATTGGTAGGATAGTAGTTTGTTTCCTCTATTCATGAAAGCACCAAAAATGTTGACCACGATTTTGGCCAACAGTGATTAGACGGAAAAATCAATAGTAACCCTTGAATAGAAAATAAATGACACAAATAATTTTATAGTGGATTAACCCCAATTTGTTGGTAATAACCCAATCCACTTGGAATTGTTATATATGTACCTACACTTAAGATTAGATGAACCTAAGCCAACTGAGTTTCTTAAGAATAAGTCAAAAAGTACAATGTTTCTCTCTCTATGTTCTCAAAAAATGCCCCCAGAATGCCCCAAGTAACATTCCTAAAGTCTTAAAACTAGAGAGTTTTCAAGTCTCAAAAAGATCCCCCAAATAATGTTATGAGCCCTTTATTTATAGGCTCATGGACCAAAAAATCTCCCGTTTTGATGGGGTCTGTGGTTGTTTCAACAAATTTTAATTAATCAAGTGATAAAAAAATTCAAATTACAGCAATATATCTATTACTCTGACATATCTAAGAGATTCACGCGGTAGTTATGGGTGATTCAGACTTCTTCTTGACTAGGAAAATTCTTATCTGTTCAGGTAAATTACTTCTTGTCTAGGTAAATTCTTACCTAGTCGGGTAAACTATTTCCTGACCAGGTAAAACCATCTTTTTGACCAATCTTCTTCCGACCAGTGACACGACGACTCTGTTGATCATTTTCCAACCTTTGCACTTCCCTTGGTTAACACACCTACTAACCATTAATGCTCCACTTGGTAGCCATGAGTTTCCCCCTGTCACCTCTGATTGCCACGTCATTAAACTAAAATTTTGGGGATAACAAATATGATAACACTTGTTTTCATTAAGAGTTGTTGGAAGAATTTCAGTATGAGAAAGATTTTCACTTCGAATATTAATTGCATCATCACCATCAAATTTGTATTAAATTGGATAAGACGTTGGTACCATTGTTTCCTCATCTGATTGGAACTGGCTGAAATTGTGTGAAATAACCGTGTCGGTGAATTCTGAAAGTTGAGTATGAATTTCTCTAAAGTCCTCCACAATGTGTTCCTTAATTTTTCGTTTCTCCTCAAATAATGGGTATAATGTTTCGTCTAAGGGATCTTTATTAGTCCAGACATTATGTGGAGGTTCATGATAGGACTTAGAAAAATCGTGCTCAAGATTCCTATTAGATGGAGCCAATTCCCAACCAATCGGTGTACGATAGTTGTACTTAGAATTCCAATTTAAAGCAATGGGGTTTCTCCAGCTAATATTACTATTCTTGTAGTAATAATAGATTTGAAGGGCTTCATCCCTTTCTATAAGAGTTGAGTAATTCTTGAGCTAAAATGTCAACTCTTTAATAGTCAAAACATGGTTCATCATATTCTACCCTTGTAACCTTGTTACTTTCTAGACCATACTTAGTTTTTATGTCTTCAAATTCTCTAGTCAGGAATTGTACATCATATATAAAGTTCTTTATTTTGCTAAGTTGGTGGGCACCTCTAAAATTGCTAGTACCCTCGACACTAGATTTTGGATTGTTTTGAAGTGAATAGAGATATATTGGATAATAGTACTCAAAACACTAATGAACTTCTTCATTCATTTTTTTAAAAAAATATTTTAGTATTAAAAGTGCAAATGGGTAATAATGTAACAAGTATACGCCAAAAATATTCCCAGGCCCATTAGGAAGGTTGTCAAGGTACCACTTCAGGCCCAAAACTTTTCTAGAACTCCGACAAGTTCTTAGAAAAAGTTAGAGGGTATTGCTAACCAATTTCAAAAATTACACGAATGTTCTAAATACTTTTTAGAATTTCATGCTTTTTTTTTCCTTAAGAAAAAGCCTATATCTAGAAAATAAAATTCCACACCTATAAGTAAGAAGAAAGTGCACAAAAAATAAAAAATTAAAGAGAAAAATACTAACAACGTAATATGAAAACTTGTATCAAAATAATAAATAAATGCAATTATGAAAATAAAGAAAAAAGGAAAAAAATTAATTAAACAAATAAGACAAAAGAAAGATTTTACAACATTTTTTTATTAATTAAAAAAACATAATACTAATTTTTTTTTTAAAGGATATAAATATATGTAAATAAGAAAAAAAAATGAAAAGACAAGAAAGAAGAAAAACAAAAACGTACATATATTTTGTTAAGGGTTTATATATATATAAATTAAAAAGATAGAAATAAGGGAAATTAATGAAGACAAAATAACTTGTTAGTCCAGTTTCCTCTCGGGCGCCCGGATCCGCGTTTCAGGCCCACGGGCTGGTCAAATGAGTTTGGGCCTAGCCCAGGCCCGTTTGGCAAGAAGTATATTAGATATCGATGGCCCGATTCTGGGCGAGGCCCGAAGGGTGTCCAGGGAGTACTGTCCGAGACAGTCATCCGGGAAGTGGTATGTTTGACTTCCGGATGACAGTCGTGATCAACGTGGGTGATCCCGAAAGCCTGGTAAACGGCCTGGGCTCCTGGTAAATGGTCCTAGCCCATGGTAAATGGTACGGGACCTCAACAAACAGAGAGGGACATGGGAGAACGAACCCGGGTCGGTTCTCCAAGGTTGGCAGGATAAAGCATCCGTGACCCTGACTTCATCACAGGAAGCGTGGGAATAGTCCCCACGTTTCCCTGCAGAAAAGGCCACCTCGGGATTGTACGCTATTGGTTCAGACCTCCGTAGTCACTGATCTGACTGATCTTGTCCCCTGAATATGCCTCGTAACTCGAAATGCCCAGACCAAAGCTCCAATTTGTCGCATGATAGATATGGTTTGGGATGGCCCAGTGAGTTCAGATTAATATTTTTCTTTTATGCTTTAATCCTTTGTATTGGTTTCCGATAGAGGAGCCAGCAGTATTTATACCTTTATTGGGCCCGGGTCAGCCTGGCCCAAGCCCAGTGCACCTGTGAACCTATAAATACATGCAATAGAGCACTAGAGAAGGGATCTCCTTTTAGCGTGTATACAGTTACTCTGCTAAATCTTGTAGAATACTCCATTGTTTTAGATTCTCTAAGCTCTAATACAACTGACTCATGGACTAAGGCTCATTAATGCCCCAACCACGTAAAAATCCAGCTTGCAACTTCTAAACCCTTTCTCCCTAATCTCTCTTATCTTTTATTATTCTAGTTTCTGAGAAACTCGGTAAACATTTCGGTGCTTTCATTGAGAGCCTGAGAAAGCTAGTGTTGACATCAAACCTCTACAACAATGGTGAACACAAGACACACCACTTTCAACCCGACTAACCCAAAACAGAGCAATGGAGAGCCACTGCCCACCCAACCTCTTCCTCAAAGTCCACCTGAGGGCACTCCCCATCAGATGTCCCAGCCTGACGAGTCACAGAACTATGAAGGTGGAGCAGAGTACGAGGAGGACTACTATGAGGAAGAGGAGGAGAATGAGGGGGGATACCACGATGAAGCTGAGGATCCCGAGATCCCAGAAGGAGTGGACCCCAACCAGGAGGATCCGGAGGTGACTAGGCTGAGGCAACAGGTCCGGGACCAAGAAGCCAGGATTGCTGAGCAGGCAGAGGCTTCTCGATGGATGCAAGAGACCCTCCAAGCCTTGCAGGCTTTCGTAGCCGCCCAGGGTCCGGCGACCAATCCTCTAGCTGGCCTGCCTCTGGGAGCACAACCGCTCGCTCCGCAGGCTAGAACCGGTGCCCCTGAGGACGCGGTGCCGACACCTCCTCCGGGACACGCTCCTCAGCAAGGCCCAGGAAACCCGGACCGAGAGAAAAAGAAAGCGGGGGCCAGAACCCAAAGGAAAAACCCTCCTGTCCAGAGAACCGGGACCCGTCCCCAGCCGCTCCCTAGGAAAGAGAAGGTGCGCCTCGTCCCAGGACAGGGCCACATGACCAATCCGTAAGGGATGCGGCCACAGGGTACAAGGGCCCGGTATGCCCTTGGGAAAGCCGGATGGGAGAGGTCTTTACATCCCAGCGATTAAATGAACAAAAGTCGTCGGGAGCGCCCGCGTAACAATGAGCACCATGCCCTCAGCTCTGGGGACGATACGTACTGGGTAGACCTGCATGATGGGCTGAATGCTCGAAAGGAACGAGCCTGCAAGGAAAAGATCTGTCCCCGAGATGGCGACCTTAGGAACAACATCAACGATAGAAGGAACGAGAGGGTTCCCCTAGAAGATGGCATGTCCAGGCAACTCATGGAGCAGTTGGCCGCCTTGAAAAAGGTCACGGACTGCTTGTTTAGCAAACAGGAAGGAGCAGCCACCGATTCCGATGAGGAGGACAAAGAGCCCTGTACGAGGCACATTCTGGGCACCCTGCTCCCCAAGGGATTCAAGATGATGAGTTTGAGTTCCTACACCAGGAACACTAACCCCAAGGATCACCTATCCCGGTATAACCGACTAATGATCTTGGCCCATGTTAGTGACGACGAAAATTTCCTGTGTTTTTCGATCACTCAAGGCAGCCCCGTAGAAGAATGGTGGAAGAGACTCAAGCCAGGATCCATCCAATCCTGGTCAGGACTACAGTTGACGTTTCGCAAACAGTTTGTGGCCGCCATGAGAATGGACATGCAAATCAGTGCCCTTGCCAATGTTAAACAGCTCCCCGTGGAGACAGTGAGAGCCTACATCCATCATTTCATCGAAGAGTCCTCCA
Organism: Humulus lupulus; assembly: GCF_963169125.1. Classification (NCBI taxonomy): domain Eukaryota; kingdom Viridiplantae; phylum Streptophyta; class Magnoliopsida; order Rosales; family Cannabaceae; genus Humulus; species Humulus lupulus. Next base: position 148,193,018 of record NC_084802.1, on the reverse strand, counting down.
AGCCCAAGGTGGATGATGGACAACGCTTGGTGGCGGCCGGGTCCCCCCTCTGGGATGATATGTAGTGTAGTAAGGCGGCTACCCTAGAGGAGTTCATAAGGAGGGCACAAGGATTCATCAATTGGGAAAAGGCCCAAATTCAGGCGTTCGGATGGCAGCTGGCACCTCGGCCTAATGGCCAAACGTATCCAGGATATGGGGTGCAGTTTCTAGCGCAACAATACCTCGCTCCATCGCTTGCCCAGGATCGGCGGCCGCACCCGGGATGACCTTCACTGCGCCCACGATGTATGGTCCTGCCTCTTCCAGATATGCCCTGGTCCAGTCCGCCCCTTTTTCTGGATATGGAGTCGCACCGGTTGGGTACAGCGCTGCTCTCGTCGGAGCCCAACGCAGCCCTCCCGGGGGAAGAGATCCGACAAGGGCCAAAACCGGTCTGAGCCGACTAAGAAAGGAAATAGGGGCTACGAGCCCCAGTATTCGGATTACACCTACTTGGTGGACACCAGGGAGAACATCTTCCTGGCCACAGAAAGGGCGGTTCATTACCGGAAGCCTACCCCCATGTTAAAAGGAGGAAGGAATCCGAGAGATACCAGCAAATGGTGCGCTTACCATAAGGATGTGGGCGACACGACTGAAGAGTACCGACAGCTCAAGGACGAGATCGAGAATTTGATCAAGTTGGGGCATCTCCACTAGTGTGTCAGGATGGCCGTGGGAGTCCCGGGCCTATCAGCAGTCCCCAGACAATCCACAGTCCCAGGTGCACCCAGAGCATATCCCCCTCAGGGAGGATATGCAAAGGGTCTTGAAGCGCAGGCCCTTTAGGGGGTCCCTGCTTTGCAAGCACTCGGACCTGGAGTGCCTTATCCATCCTGGACGGCACCCCCCTGAGTGGATGGCCATGTGGCCACCATCTTGGGTGGGCCTCATCTGGGAGGGTCGTCCAGGAATGATCAGAAACGCTACATTAGTGAGCTCGACCATGATCAGGAGGTTTGCACTCTGGTCCAGGCCCCGGCTCAGCGCTCGAGGCTAATGAACCTCCTTATCACCTTCATGGAAGACGACGCCCGTAACGTCCACTTCCCGCATCATGACCCTCTGGTCATAGATGCCCAGATCGCCAATAAACTAGTGTCCCGGGTGCTGGTGGACGACGGAAACTCCGTCAACATTCTGTTCAAGCCCGCCTTTGCCGTGATTGGCTTGACCAAAGTAGATTTGGCATCCTGCCTAACCTAGATCTACGGGTTCAACGGGGACACGATACTCCCCATGGAAAAAATCCACTTGCCTGTAACATTGGGGAGCGAGTTGCAGCACTCATTTAAGTTCTGCACATTCGTAGTAGTGGACTGCCCCACTACTTACAATGTCATTTTTGGTCGGACCGCATTGGTCGAGTTCGGGGCTATCACCTCCATCCGTCATCTTTGCATGAAGTTCCCTTGCAATAACGGACGGGTGGGAGTAGTCTGAGGAGATCAGAAGAGCGCCCGAAAATGTTACCACGTATCCGCCCGGCCAATCTACATGGTTCAGGAGGAACCCTTTGAGAGAATCGTTGGCCCAGTTCTACCTCCTCCAGCTAGAAGAATTGTTGGGGAGGAGGACAAACTAGACCCGAGGATAAGAGACGACTGTGTCCTAGAGCCCATGGACGAGATTGAGGAGGTGTACATTAGTGACACCGACCCGACCGGGGTAATCCAAGTCGGGAAAAATCTGCCAGCAGAGGTCCGGGCAGCCATTGTCGCCCAGGTAAAGGAGAACCAGGATATCCTACCCTGGTCTCTTTCGGATATGACGGGGATCGATCGTAGCATCTTCTGCCATGCCTTGAACATCGATAAAGATGTGACTCCGGTCCGGAAAAAATGAAGGCCCTTGGGAACGGAGAGGGTCGAGGCCCTCAGGCTGGAGATCGAAAAGCTGTCATTGATGAACTTCATTCGCAAAGCTATATACCCCGTATGACTGGCCAACCCAGTTCTGGTGCCAAAGCTGAACGGGACCTGGAGAACATGCATTGATTTCACAGACCTCAACAAGGCTTGCCCTAAAGATTGTTTCCCGCTTCCCCGGATCGATAAGATGGTGGATGCAATGTCCGGGTATGAGATCTTGAGTTTCATGGACGCTTACTCCAACTACAATCAGATCTCTATGCATGTAGCAGACCAGGAGCATACTAGTTTCCAAACTGACAAAGGGATATACTGCTACATCGTCATGCCTTTTGGGCTCAAAAATGCCTGAGCCACCTATCAGAGGCTCATCAACCGAATGTTTCGGGCCCAGCTGGGGCGGACACATGGAATTGTACATTGACAACATGCTGGTCAAATCCAGAACCTTCGGGAAACATTTTGACGACCTGGCTGAAGCCTTCGCGGTCATCCAAAAGTATGGAATGAAGCTGAATCCCAAAAAATCCACTTTCCGCATGGCTTCCGGGAAGTTCCTGGGTTTCGTAGCGAGTTTCCAGGGAATAGAAGCCAATCCGGACAAGATCAAGGCACTGATTGAAATGCCCTCTCCCCGGAAGCATAAAGATGTCCAGAGTCTGACCGGGCGAGTGGCCGCCTTAAGCCGTTTCGTCTCAAAGGCCACAGACAAGTGCATCTCGTTCTTCAATATCCTTTGGGGAAGCCAACGTTTCAAATGGTCAGTCGAGTGTGAGGAATTTTTTCAAAAGTTGAAAGAGCACCTGGCCCGAGCACCGATATTGGCGATACAGGTGGACGGGGAGCCTCTATAACTCTATTTGGCCGTGACCGAACACGCGATCAGCGCCGTACTAGTGTGGGAGGACGAGAAAACCCAACTCTCTATGTACTACGTGAGCAAGAGATTAGTGGGGGCGGAGTCGAGGTATCCGTTGATTGAAAAGTTGACATTTTTTCTGCTGGTGGCGTCCCAGAAACTTCGGCCTTACTTCCAGGCCCTTGCCATAAAAGTTCTGACCAACCACCCTTTGCGGCAGGTGTTGCAAAGACCCGAGTCATCAAGAAGAATCTTGAAGTGGGCTATGGAACTGAGTCAATTTGATATAGCTTACGCTCCTAGAGTCTTAGTCAAGGGGCAAGCCCTAGCCGACTTCATCGTGGGATGCTCCGGAATCATCGAAGGGGACGATCCCATGGAGCCCGCGGCGCCGTGTGGAAGGAGTTCGTGGACGGCTCCTCAAATGAAAATGGAGCGGGGGCCGGAATCATACTAGTGTCACCGCAAGGGCACCAGTTGTAAAATGCCCTGCGCATCCACTTCAGGGCGTCGAACAATGAGGCTGAGCACGAGGCCATGCTGGCTGGGCTGCGTTTGACCTAGGAAGTAAGGGCCACAAACCTGGAGATATATAGCGATTCCTAGTTGGTTGTCAAGCAAGTCTTGGGGGAATACCAAACCCAAGGGGAAAAGATGGCGGCTTACGTGACTCAGGCAAGAGAAATGTTGCAAACGTTCAAGAGGCACTCCATCCGCCAGATCCCCAGGGAACAAAATGTGTTCGCAGACACACTGGCAAAATTGGCCACCGATGTCGAGGCGGAGCTGTCTGAGTTGGTCCCCATCAACTATCTCCCCATCCCAAGCATTCAAGTCTTCGCGATCAACACCATAGACCACTCCACATCCTGGATGGGACCCCTTATCCACTATCTGACAACCGGCGGGTTGCCAGCGAATAGGGCCGCAGCCAGGATGCTTCAATATCAGGTCAATAGATACGTCATAATGGACGGAAAGCTCTACCGCAGAGAGTTATCCATGCCATAGCTCAGGTGCGTATCCGGGACTGAACTGAGAACAATCATGCATGAAGTGCACGGAGGCTTCTGCGGAGACCATACAGCCGGAATCAGTCTATCCAAAAAGATCCTGGGCCAAGGATATTTCTGGCCAACCATGAAGAAAGACTGTATTGATTACGTCCGCAAGTGCGAGCAATGCCAAAGGTACGCGAGGGTCCCGCGAGCCCCTCCATGTCATCTAGGTGTAGAAAGTTCCCGTATTGGAGAAACCCAGACAAGTACTTGAGGACTTGTACATCATATATAAAGTTCTTTATTTCGCTAAGTTGGTGGGCACCTCTAAAATTGCTAGTACCCTCGACACTAGATTTTGGATCATTTTGAAGTGAAGAGAGATATATTGGATAATAGTACTCAAAACGTTGATGATCTTCTTCATTCATTTTTAAAAAAAAAATATTATTAAAAGCGCAAATGTATAATAATATAACAAGGATACACCAAAAATATTCCCAGGCCCATTAGGAAGCCTGTCAAGGTACCACTTCAGGCCCAAAACTTTTCTAGAACTCCGAATGGTTCTTAGAAAAAGTTAAAGGGTATTGCTAACCAATTTCAAAAATTACACTAATGTTCTAAATACTTTTTAGAATGTCATGCTTTTTTTTTCCTTCAGAAAAACCCTAAATCTAGAAAATAAAATTCCACACCTATAAGTAAGAAGAAAGTGCAAAAAAAAAATAAAAAATTAAAGAGAAAAATACTAACAACGTAATATGAAAACTGGTATCAAAATAATAAATAAATGCAATTATGAAAATAAATAAAAAAGGAAAAAATTAATTAAACAAATAAGACAAAAGAAATATTTTACAACATTTTTTTATTAATTAAAAAAACCTAATACTAAAAGTTTTTTTTTTAAAGGATATAAATATATGTAAATAAGAAAAAAAATGAAAAGACAAGAAAGAAGAAAAACAAAAAGTACATATATTTTTTAAGGGTTTATATATATATAAATTAAAAAGATAGAAATAAGGGAAATTAATAAAGACAAAATAACTAAATAAAAACTTAAGTATACTAACGTCTTGTAGCGCAATGCCTCTCTGATAATGGCTCCAAAAATTACTATGGCCCAAAAACTTCTAAGCGATCGTGGTCATAATCGTACCATATATCATAGAGGGACAAAATACCACCATCAGAATGCACTAAAAGACATACAATATAATGGATACACAAAAATAAATAAATAGTCTTACATAAGAAAAGCATGACTGCAATTATATAAAAGATGCTCACAAACATTGGAGTACAAACTAGAAAATAAGAACAACTTAATTTGTGAGATATGAAAATGAAGCATATGAAGAATCAATGTCAATATTAGGAATGAGAAGTACAAAAACTACACTCTAACCTTACCAATATTTATAAAATAGTACACTCATTTTTGTCGCATAAAACAAGTAAAACTAAGGTAGAAATAAGAAAAACAACAAAATGAAAAAGTAAATTTTTCTCCCTACAATTTGATCCCCTTTACACTGAGAAAGAGTCCTACTGATAGTGAATATTTGTCTCCAAAACTAATAAATTTCATGCATGGGTAAGTGGAGCACACGTGCATGGATAGTGAATATTTGGCACACGTTTTAAACTTATAGTACGAAAGTGGCAGATTGTGGGTTCCATGGGATGCATGGAATTGGAGAAATGAGACTCAATTGTTTGGATTGAAGTGGTTGAAGAAGACATGGGTGTTGACGCAGTTTTTGGCAACAGGGACAGAAAATAAGAACACAAAATGGTCACACGATTTTAAGTGGTTCAGTGATTAAAATCCACCTAATCCACTAGTCACCCTTATTGATCTGTTTATGGCTCTTGATGAAATTGTTTATGACAATTTCAACAGATTTTTTGCATATAGAAAACCGATCCCTTCTAATGTCCATTCCCCTTGTATTTATAAGAGATTCTCATGGACAGTTTTGGGTAATCGTACATTAATATGTTAACTTACAGGTTTGGGTAACTTACCATTTACATAAATACATAATTACCTATTAATTCTATACCCGTTATACCAGGTAATAAATACTTAATAACATCTAGGCATTTATGAGGCATTTAAGAAATTTCCTAGTCTTTTGGGATCCTTCACTGTGCATCTTAGTCAGGCTTCCACGAGCTGAGCACACTCCTCGAACTAGATGTTGGAAGACCAATGCGAAATAACGCGGGTCATGTCTGAAGTTTCACAAGGGCGATCAGGATGATGCGTACCTCGAACTAAGTTGTTTGCATAAGAGGTGATCTGGAGACTCTCTGGTTGTCGTAGGTAGTCAAGTAATATCGAGCTGCTTACTCCAGGGTTAATAAGATGTACCTTTTCTTCATATGCTTGTCTGCCAGCTATAACTCGTGCTGAGTAATTCAACCCAATGAATTAATTAAAACCCACGATCTTCTCCTTTTTTTTTCATAAACACATGCATGCATGTAATGAACTGTTAGGCTATATATGTAACGACCTAAAAATATTTACACTAATTTTGCAGAAACCAAACCATTTATACCATTTAAAAGGTCTCCAAAATCCATATAAAGAAACTTTTAAATGTAATGTGTGAACACACTAAAGCGTTGACATTTTAAACTTAAAAGTCCTGGAGTGAACAATAAAGTTTAAACATAATTAAAATAATCATTTCAAAAGTGTAGACGGTTGGGTCACATGTACATTTTCGCAAGCAGACCGCCGCACTCACTACCTCAGCTTTTCCTTGCCTTTATCGACAATATAAACAGCTAGGTAAGTGATAATGGTTAGTAAATCAATATGAAGAAACAGAGCATAATAACATTAAAGGAACCAATGGCCAAGTCATTGTCCGCACAATATCTATCTTACACACTCAGGGTTTTGGATAAATCTGAGCCCTAATCAAACAATTCAAGAATGCCTAAGCATCATTGTGATATCTCAATACCTTGAGCAGAATCAACTAAACATAAATGCTGCATGCAAACCAATCCAGAATAGAAGAAAAAAAATAACCAGTAATATAATTTGACCCTAGAAGCCAATTCAGGAGTTGACAAAATTACCCCATAATATCTCAGCTCAAACCACACTGGAGGCTCAGGTCTCTGCATTGATAACTAAATAACAAATCCCTTAGGGTAACCATTGGTTATATAGGGCATTTATACTAACAAGAATCGGGTTGGTGGATCCACATTGGTTCATCGAGACCCCTAGGCTACTTGGCCTACTTACATTTTGGCCAACTTTCACAATATATAATTGGACAAATAAATCATATCTGACAATGGGGCATAAGTGTTAGGATAGATTGATAATACCTCTAGTGTTAGTTTTTTTTTAAGATTTTTTTATATATATTTTTAGTTTTTTTTTGTGTGTGGTTGTTGTATATTTTAGGTTATCGTTCATTATATGGATATTTGAGAAATATTTAAAAATTTATTTGAAATATTATCTTCAATCAAGAGAAAAACAATAGAAAATATTTTTGTGAACTGATTGGAGAAGATAAAGGAGAATTCAAATTTAAATTGTTTGAAAAAATGTGAGATATTTTGAATCTATGATAGTTTTGGAATTTTGACCGTATCTCCCTACTCACATATCTCATTTATGTGTTCGTGGTGGCTTCTGAAATCTTATTCAAAGCCCCACAAAAGCTTGTTTCACAAGAAAAGTCAAATTCAGATGTTTACTTGGTAATATTTGACCTAAAAGATTACGCATCCTAGATATATTAGATTTGAAATTCAATTGAAGATATTTTGCAGCATCATCAAATGACAAATGGAAACATCTAGAAATTATTTTTCACAACCTTAACACTATAAAAAATAATGCTTTATATTATATTAGGGTCTTATGGACTTCTTTTCTATTCTCTTATATTCTCTTTCTATGAGTTCTAATATGTTGTTTATAGTTTCCTTTGTAATTATGAACAAAACATACTTTTCAGAGTATTGATGGAACTATTTTAGATTATTTTTTTAAAGTATTGATATTATTCCCATGAAGTTTCTCTAATTTTTTCATGCATTCTTTTGTTTAATGCTTGTCTTTTTAATGCTTGATTAGGATTGTATTGAATTGAGATTTATGATTTTACACTTGACAGAGGTAATCTTAAATTGGACCTAGAATTGTATGACATAAGAAATGTGTGAGATAGAGAGATTCCATGAATTCTAAGAGTTTCATTAAGAGGTTAATGAATTATTGTTCAATTAATATTTAATATACATATATTGTTTATTAATTAAGAATAAAATGACTTATACTTGAGAAAATGTAGATGATTTCAATTAGGGTTCTTGAAATTACAAATTAGGGGAATAGATTGGGATAATTAATAAACTGAGATTCATAATTTGAAATAGGAAAATAATTATTCTAGGTTTCCATTATATGATTTTCAATTTTTTTATCGTTCTTATTTTATTATTTTATTTATTTTGTGAAACATTCTTATTTTCGATTTCTTTAATTAAAATTAAAGGCTTAAAAGTTTAGTAATTAGCATAATTAATAAATCTATCCATGTTGGTTCGACATCCTTTTCAATTAAAGCTATATTATAATAATGTCGTACGCTTGCAGTAATAAAATCTGTATCAATAAGCATTCCCCATGACATGCTTATCCATTGGCCAAAGTCCCATAGTTGTGATACGGAGTAAAACAATATTCCATAACAGAGCATAATCACCCCAAGAGCGTGTAGACTCCTAAGTTACTTAGTACGTATCTCGAAAGTCACGGGTGCGATCCGAACCACAATTACACAATGTGAAGCGTAAGCCCCGCTTAGTTATTGTCTCTAAATAAGCCACCTCTTCCTAAGTAGCGTAAAATACCTACTTCTAGCAAGCAATACACTTCTTCATTCATGTTCTAGACAAGTAAATAACAAGCTGACTTACTAGCTGTCCTTTGCTGCACATGAGCCATCTTCCCACGGAGAATCCTGTCTTGTTAGCCAACACTGTAACAAGCATACACTGCACTTTGATTAATTATGGAATTATAGTAGATTATTATACTTTGGGCATTAAGGTCACAGTCGAATATCCACTTAGGGTATTATCGTCCTCACACTTTTCAAGCAGTAACAAGACAATTAAGTTTTCAGAAAAATTCCCACAACGGGTATAGTTAATTGAAATTTGACTTTTACAAAATTTCCGACTCTGTTTTCACTTTTGGAATTAGCCAAAAAAAAAAAAGTTTTGAAAGCATTCAAGCTTTAACAATTTTACCCTTTCATTGATAATTTACCAAAAATCTAATTCTTTTTGGTAAAATCCCTTAAATTGTTAATGTTGACTAGATTTTTTAATAACATCTAATAAATTTAAAGCTTAAAGAATTAGAGATTAAGACATACATTTTTACGTAGTTTAGGTTTTGAATCAACCCAATCCATGAGTCACTTGTATTTAGGATGCTAAGAGCTTACAAAAATCAAGCTTATATGGATGTTTTCAGGCAGCGTATATGCATGCCCTGAAAGTAAGAAAATTAATTCAGGATCATTTACAAAGTGTGCCCTAGCCATATTTATAGATGGCTGGGGCAATTATTTCCCTAATGGGGGCTAATTACAATTATTCTCCCATAATGGGGACTTAAGTATACAAGAAATGGTAATTGTTCCAATAAATGAGTGGGTGGGCTCCTGTGTATCTCAGTGGGCCCAGTACAAGGTATTCCTACACACTAATTTATTAGGCAACACACTTCCGACAGTGTCAGAAGGGTAGCCGCTCATTTTCTTATGTCAGGCGACATCTTGAGACATCCTGCTTGTCGCTTGCACAAATCGACACCACGATCTGTGTAACTGTAATTGCCAAATGGTTGCTTGTGTTCCAGGATCATTGTGCTTGACACCTGGCAACCCTTCTCCATGTTCAGAAGAGGATTCTCGCAGACCTAGAGGAAATAAAAGGAGGAGATGGCCATGTTATAAGACTTGGACCACTATCGTGGAACATGGTCCTCAAGAAATAGCATTTCCTCAAGGACATACTCCTCTGGGGGTGGTGAATTATAACTGAAGGCAAGGCTTACCTCTTCTGGAGCTCAAGACAAGCTACAGGGGATTTAATCAGCTTTCGTGGAGTCTTAATTACTCTTGATGTGTGCCACGTGTCACTTGGTGAAAAAACAAACAACATTTGCCTGTGTCACTAGTCCTTGGGCAGTGGAGACTTTAATTGAGAGGAGTATTTTCAGGGGAGTCTTTTCCATGCCAAAGACGTCTATTCCATACCCGAGACGACCTTTCACCTTTTCGAGTATGATTCATGCCTTGATAAGTGTGGCCGTTGGATTGTGCTCAAGTACATACTTTATAGATGATCAACGACTGACATTGAGTTTCTTTTTGCCCACGCATGGTGGTATATATTCAAAAAAATTCCTCCTTCGTACTTCACTTTTGCATTCGAAATATTTCACTCCCAGAGCTTAAAATACTCCCATTTCTCTCTTTTGCATTCAAAATCTTTCACTTTTGGGTTTCTTTTTAGGCTTGTGGAATGGTTAGCATTTAGAGGTTGTTTCACCTCTTTTTAGCCTTATTTAGCCCTTGTTGGTGTCGATACCATCTGTAAGTGGCCATTTTTGTGTTTTTTGTACGTTTTGCGTTGTTTGATATCCATTTTGTTTATGGGAAATTCCCAGATTCCAATGGTGTTCTTAAGGTTCCGGTGATGACTCTGGAGGCCTTTTATGAGGCTTCGGGGACACTTCGTGTCTAGAAAATTCTCCCATTCCTTGTCCCTGAGCATTTTTCTTAAGGTACGCTTGTGTTTTAGCCATTTTCCTTGGGTCAAAGCACTAATTGCTTGGTTTTTGTTTCAAATGTCTTAGGAGCTTCTTGAACTTCATCAGCACGATTTTCATTCTTTCGACAAGGAATTAATCACGATGGCCCGAGAAGGTGGTCGACAACCAGAGGAAGGAAGGGAGTTGGTAGTGAGGGAGGTTGCTCCGGTGGCAAAGCAGCCAATGCGAAGGATAACGTCATGAAGGAGGCAAAGGTAAATGAGGCTCATCTCCCTCACCCCATGGTGGTATACAAGGCTTCAATATTTGAGGCAGAGCAAATCTTGGGAAAGTTAAAGCATCCTGGTGCCATGAAAAGCATCATCAATTACTACGAGATCGGGGGTGAAGGCCTTCTCGTCTTTGTCATGAGAACGAGAGGTCTCACCCAGTGTAAACGGCCTCAAAGCCTGGAGCCAATCCCTTCTCCAGGCGGGAGCAACTTTGCCTCTCCACCAATACTTCATAAACTTCTTGAAGTTCATGAGAAATGCTCCGTTCCAACTATCCCCAAATGGCTACAGGGTCATTGCGAGCTTGTATGTCCTATACAAGAGGAATCAGCGTGAGCCTTCTCCGAAAGAGATCTTGTATTTCTATAGCTTCCTGGTGTTGGGATTTGTGCCCTTAAAGCATTTTTCTGTATGAACAATTACTGTAAATTAAATAAAGTCAATATTTTGGAGTCATATTTGTATTTAATTATACATGTTTGTTATCATGAAGATCCATTATTATTGATGTGGTCTTGGATAAAGTATATGTATAATGATATATATACAAGAGGATTTAATTCAAGATAATAATATAAATATTATTGATAATCGCTAAATAAAGTGGGCGCTTTATTTAATAAAGATTATGAGTACGGTCTTTCTTCTGTTTAAGACAGAGAAGTTTATCCAGACTGTTATGTGCAGCGACACAAAAAGATAGATGTAAAATATATAATATAGATTGTCTTGGACTGGGACACGATGAAAGAAAGGGCGTCTGATAATCTTCGGTAAATATAGAAGTTCAAGATTCATTAATCGATGGTCGTTTGAGACTTGACCCTAATCCGGAAGTGAGTAATGAACTCCTATTTGTGCTTTTATGACTTTTGACTTATCATGTAAGGTTCAATATTGCAACGACAAAATTCTTGATATCTTGGAGTCATAGAACTACAAGTGGCTGGGAACATACTTCACAAATATGGAATCTGCTCCTTACTTAAATGAAAGCAAATTAGTTGTTCCTTTATGTGTTGATTCGGGGATTGAACATAGAGCGCTCAATTTCTGTTAGAGAACAAAAATTTCATTCTATAATTAACTTTATAGAATAATGTTCATTAGATGATCCATGTAACCTATTGATAAAGACATAATTAGAGAGGTTAGCAAACATTAAGACCTAGCTTTAATTATGAACAACTAGTAGAGGGTCATAACTCATGAAATGACTAAATCAACGGATGCCTTTATAGTTATGACTTCTAATAATATAAGATTGTAGTTTTGATAGTTCAACTATGAAATTCTTGTGGAATAATTCATAGTTAATAAATGAACTAATGGAACTAAGTGTTAGTGAAATTAATTAAATTATTAGAGCTTAGAACTACGAATCTGTATTGTCCCTGTATTTGCTCGATAACATAGAGGTAGGATTTTGGTATTAAAAAGAAATAATTAAAAATAGTAAAGTATTATTTTTAATCATACAAATTAATATTATTTTTAATATAATATTTAAAATATTATTTATGAAATAATATTTAATGGCAAATAAAATTATATTAATAATCTCGTGAAATTAATTTAATCATATTTATATTTGTGTTATAATTGTTGTAGACGTGCAAGATTCTGTACTTGTGAAAGGTCCAAGGCACCCATTAAAGTCCCCTAAATGCCTAAATATAGGCCTCACAAGGGGCGTCTCACGAAGGCCTCGCACCCAGTAGCCACGCCTCACTGGAGGCGCCTCGAGCCTAGCAGGCACGCCTCGCTGGAGGCGTCTCACGAAGGCAGCGCGCCACCACTCGGCCTACCCAGATGCACCGCCTCATGAGGGGCGTCTCGTGAGGGCCTTGCTCCTAGCAGCCACGCCTCGATGGAGGCGTCTCGCGAAGGCCTCGCGAGGGGCGTCGCTCGAGGGCCTCGCACCCAACATCTTCGCCTCGATGGAGGCGTCTCGCGAAGGCCGCGTGCCACCACTCGGCGTGCCCATGTGTTCCGCCTCATGAGAGGCATCTCGCGAGGGCCTCACGCCTAGCAGCCACATCTCGCTGGAGGCGTTCCGCGAAGCCTTGCATGATGCCTCCTCTTTGTGCACTCGGCCCTACCAGACCTATTCCGCACCACAAGGGGTCACCTCCCCAAAATTGGCCTCACTAGAGGGGTCTTATCTCACCTTTTAAGGTTAGCTCCAACCAGTGGGCACCACTCTTACCATAAGTCCAACAAGAGGTAAAATCATAGATCCCTATAACACACCAATAAGGGCGAATTGGAAGCGATTTGCACCAATTCAGAAGAAGAACGGAAACTATGCCCATGCCAGATAAGTAGTGGCTGCACGAGTAGAGTACTCGTTTTGATCCACACCAGGAAATCTTTGATACTCGTACTCAATACGTAGTGGAGACATCACCACGAACTCTGACCATGTTCTGGAGCCGACACCACTACCCCTGAGGCCACTCTCCTGACAGTGTACTCATGTACCATCTGGTCCCCTGGACCACAATGTATCAGGAGCCATTAGAGCCCACTATAAAAGGAACCCCACTTCCACTTGGAGGGGGGTTGGGAAAAACACTGTAGCACTACACCATAAAAAATACAAGTTCACTTCACCATTTTCTTTCTGCAACTATTCTTTGAGTTTCTAATTAGATATTTGAAGTTTTTCATTGATAAGCTCTATATTTTATTTTTTCTAACTTAACATGGTTGACGAGTTCTCACCGTCAACAGTTTGGCACTGTCTGTGGGAAGAATAGATTGCAAGCCAATATTCTTCCGACGATTCCGAGAAGAAAAAAATGCTCGATGTTCGAAACTGTTGAGAGAGTCGCGGGAGGTGGAGGTCCGTCTTGATGGAGATCAGCTAAAAGCCTCCATGAGGGATTCTCCCCCACCTACAAATGTGGAGGCCCAAAAGGAGCCTGAGGTCCACGGAGATGAAAGGGAGCCCACATCCCCAGCGGTCCCACCTGAGGAGGATCGTCCAAGGCCAGCGGCAGGTGCCAAACTCTGGTCGGCAGGATCCAAGCCCCTCAACGCGTCGGGCTGACAAGCACCCTTGGGTCCACTCCGTGACCTCGAGTTCTAAGTCTCAATTCTACGAAGATGAGATACGAGAATTTAACCGCAAGAATCAAAGGCTAGAAACCACCCTAGAAAACATGCAAGAGGTGCTAAATGACGTGACACTCCCTAAGTGGAAAGAGAGAGGCCAAGAGGGGGTAGAAACCACCGTTCTAGTTGACGATGGACGGAATCGACTTTCCACTAGTAACAACCCCCGGACGAAGCAGCATGAACGTCCCGGACCACTGAAGCAGCCCCAGGGGCCAGGGACGAAGACCAACGCTGCCCCTTGTAATGATGTCGAGGTCACCTCAAGGAGAACACCGTCAGATTTACGAGAAGAACTCAACAAAAAGAGGGCGGGTAAAAGGACCACGCTCCCTGTGGCACCCCGGGAAGGCAAAGGAAATGGGGATCCTAACCCATCCACGCTGAGAGACTCCTTGAACAAGAGGAGACAAGACCTGGACACAGAAATGAGAAGCCTACGAAACAAAATCATCACCGCCTCCGGAGGTCAAACCTTTGAGGATGAGTTCGACCATGACTCACCCTTCATGAAGGAGAACCAGGACATCCGGCTTCCAGTCAACTTCAAGGAGCGCCATATGACTCCTTACGAAGGAAGCACAGATCCGAAATACCATATGGATGTATTTAATGACCTGATGAAGCTGAGGGGAATTAGTAGCGGGGCCAGATGACATTGCTTCACTGTCACATTGAAAGGACCTTTGTACAAATGGTTCAAAAGACTCAGACCAGGGTCCATCAGATCTTGGCAAAAGTTTTCTGATGAATCCCTCCAACAACACCACGCCGTGTGGGACTACACAATGCCAGGCACTAGCCTCACCAACGTGAAGCAAGGAGAAAATGAGAGTCTGAAGAGCTACATTCACAGGTTTCATATGGAGGTAGAAAAAGTAGGGAGCTTGACCGGTAGAGAGCTGAAAATGGCCATCACAGCTGGAGTGCACCCGGGAAGCAAGTTGTGGGATAACATGCTCAAGAGGGAGGCCACAGACTTGGATGATTTCTACAAGCCAGCACAAAACTATATTCGCGTGGAGGATGGTCACGAAAGCCTCAAAGCCGGAAAAGGCCAGTCGCCTCCAAAACCCTCAATCCGAGAAAGCCAAAGTGGTGCAAAGAAGAAGAGGGTCTATGAGGGAATGAGAGATGATCAACTCCGGAAGCATCATCGCCCTGATGAGCGCAGACAAGGCCCCTACACCTTTTATACTGACCTCACCCATGCGAGAGAGTATATTTTCATTACGAACGAATACCAGGTCCCTTTCAAAAGGCCCCCGCCAATGAAAAAAGACCGGTCTACCGCGGAATGCAACCATTTGAAGGTGGAAACTGAGGAGCTCATCCGCAGGGGCCATTTGGGCAGATACGTGCGCAGGGAGAACCAAAGGCCAGAAGACGGAGCATCCCCACCGCGGGCGCGAGAGGTGGCCCCAAAAGAGCAAGGAGAGGTCAGGACCATCTTTGGAGAACCTGGATTTGGGGCGAATCAAGGAAGGGACGAGATAGATATGCCAAGGAGGCCAGACGAAGTCCACTACCGTGCGTCTTAAGTCTGGAGCAACGCCCCCCGAAGAGTTTTAAGGGTGAAAATGACTCAATAATCTTCACTGGGGAAGATGCCCGTGGCGTACACTTCCCCGATAATGACCCCTAGTGTTGACTGTCCAGCTTGCTAACATTGTAACGCCCTATTGCCTTAGAGCTGTTACTAAGTGAGTTTAATATGTGCAATTAACTCGCTAATCGAGGTTTTAAGACAAAAGTGTAATTAAATCATAACCAGAGTCATAAACTTGAGAAGAAATCTTTTATTGAAAATTTATACGAAATTTAACATTTGGGATCCCAAAAACATTGTTTATGTAACGCCCTGGTTACCCCAGAACAGTTACGGTGAACGGTGAATCGGAAATTTGACCCACTACCCGAGTCCTTTGGTTAAAAACGTGAGCTAAGTGTTATTATCAAGTTAAGGTAGAAAACCAGTAAAAAGGAAAGGGTACATTTCGTTAAGTAAACAAAATGCTCATGAGCCTTTTAAAATGTTTAAAAGTAGTTCGTAATACAAAAGAGTCGCTACAGTTCCAAATTTACAATCCCCGCCGGCCTAAGAGGCAAAAATAGGGTAAACCCCTAGTCCCTCTGAGAACTCCTTGACCGTGGCGGTCAAGCGGCCCTGTATGTACATCACATCGCCCAAGCTCTCCACTCAAGGCTGGCCAAGCTTTTCCTTCCCTTTACCTGCACCACATAGCACCCATGAGCCAAGGCCCAGCAAGAAAACGTAATAAGACATGATGTAATATCAACAACGATCATAATAACCATTCAAGACTATCAGTCCAACAAATAGGTGACAATAGCCAAAAGTCACAATAATGAGCATCGCTCCCTCTAGCCATGTGACGATAAGGTCACCAGGGCTTAACTGATAGGTGATTTCTTTCATAAGCTTGTTCAGGACAGGTGCATGGTGATTGGTCACCAACATAACCTTCCTCACGACCCTAGAATCGAAACTATGGACAACGTCCCTTAGCCACGTGACAAACGGTCACCGGGGTCATATACCTTGGCTATAGTCATCTGGTCGTAGACCAGGCAAGCGCTTAAAAGTTCTTCGACCTTAGGGTCGGTCCCGCATTAATGCCATAGAGCCATTCAATGCGTGATCATCGATTTTAGAGTCGGTCCCTGACTAGTCAGTGTCTTTAATAGGTAATCAACGTACATCAGCATTTAATATGCAATCCATGTCCACATATATCAACCAACATGCCTCAATGCCAAGCCATGCATATCATATACCTATACACGGTGCAACTGTATTCATACACCGTTTTCTTACCTCAAGTTCGAGCGAGAAGTATGACAAAGATGACCCCTGAGAACGGTCGATCCTTTAGTTCCTTAGTGGTTACCTAATCACAACCAATTATAACCTCCATTAATGAGAATCCACAATAATAGGGTCTTAACCTAGGCACCACCCTCGGGACCTCGAAACATGCCCACACGGTGAGTAGATTCGATCCTGGGCCTTAAGGATTGAAACCCCAAGTCAAAAACCCTTAAAAACACTCAAAACGGGGTTTGGAAGGAACAAGGTAGCGCTACAGCGCTCAACCCCTAGCGCCACAGCGCTCTACACAGAGCCTCCCAAGAGCCAGAAAACCTCCTGAGGAGCGCTATAGCGCCCTAGGGTGGGCGCTGTAGCGCTACCTCCAGGCCCAAACACCCCTGAACCGACCTTCTTCAACTTCTTCGATTCCAACTCAATTTCCAAGCTTCCAAATCCTATTCTTGATGCCAAATAGACCCAAAAACCATCCCAACACACCCCAAACATCACAAGCATGGGAACCCTAGCCAAAAACTCCCAACAAAACCATGAATTCACCCTAGTAAACTCAGCTGCAAAACAAAACCAAAATAGAGCAAACCAGAGAAAACCATGGTTAGAAACTTACCCAAAGCTCGGCTTATGATGGTCTTCAATGGTGGAACACACTCCTAAACTCCCAAGGCTTGCTTCCTAACCTTGAATCCTCAAAATTGGTTCAAAAACCACAAAGAACAGTGAGGAGAAGAAGGTACGGGAGAACTCTAAAGTATACTCTGTTTTTCCATCATTTACTTCAGCCATCAAGAGTTATATCTATCCTAGGGGTGAAATGTCCATTTTACCCCTAGGTCAATTAATACTTTCTAATGGCTCCCAAGGGCATTTTTGGTACTTCATTCCTATCTCGTTAATCATAATTAACGCTCTCTGATTCCCGCTTTTCTCAATAATCATAAACACCAATAACTCACATCCTGCTACCCTTTATCTCCCAGTAATGCCCTAATCATCAAAATCACCCCGAGACTCAACCCAAGTCCCGACACTTAAACCTGTTGTGACTAAACCGCTAATCAATATTCTACGATCGTCTCATGTCGAATAGCTCGAGCAAACCCACATCATAATGTGGTCTCAACATATATCACCGACATGCATACAATTAACATTATATTACAATATAATTCTCATAAACATGCATAAACACATTAAATGGCATAATTAAACAATTATGGCCCTCCTGGCCTACTAACCCGGCCATTAACCATAATAGGGAATCAGGGGCATTATAGTTTAGAAGTATTTACAACTCAAAATATAATTAGAGTCGACTAAACGACATAACCCAAAAACACCCCTGGCCGTGGCAGCTAGATAGACCAGACATGTACCATAGAGCCTTACTCAAGGTTGATCGACTCTTCCTTTGCCTTTACCTGCACCATAGAGCACCCGTGAGCTGAAGCCTAGATAGAAAACCCTCACAAGCAGATAATAAACGTATATCAAATACTTAATATAATATCAAGCCAACACCAGGTCATACATGTACGACCATGCCGTCCTAGGCGCTTTACAAGGCTCTGGGTTCGCGGTCTAAACCGTAAGGATATCCCAGGTATCCCTTAGGGTCTCACCCTGGCAACTCTCACTCCGCGTACTAAATGCTGCACCCGGCCCATTGCTGTTCTCAACCTTCACCATTCACGGCCTTTGCCGTTCCCAGCCCTTTACCGTTCCATCATTTATATACACATATGATAAAGCTAAGCAGAAATCCAAACACATAAAAATTAAATCAAAGGGCCATGCCCTGCAACACATTCATATAGGGTCGAGCCCTTCAACATAAGCTCTATGGGAATAGTAGTTTTCTTACCTGTGTCCCGAGCTTTCTATGCACCAATGTCCCGAGAACAGATCCCTAGTTCGAGTCTCGCCGAAACCCTAGTCACAACACATTAACAATTTCATCCATCAAGTTCTAATCCACTAAATAGCTTCGAGCCATAATTCTAATCTTCGGGGTCTTGAATTCTATCAATCCGAGTGATAAAATCCATCCTAAGCCTTTGCAATTAAGTTCCCAAGTCAAAACCCACACGTCACCCTACACCTTGGGCTAGGGCCGCAGCCCAACCCCTCAAGGGCTGCGGCTAGCCTCAAAACAGAGGCTAACACCTCCCTGGGGACACACACGAGCCACGACATGCTTGGCCAAGCACCGCGGCGCGCGTCAAGCTTGATGGCCTCCCTAGGCCTCGCATGCAAACGGGCCGCGGCATGCCCCTCCTAGGGCCGCGACCCTCGCCTCCAAACCCAGAAATACCATTTTCCCCCCTGCATTTCATTCTAGCCAACACTTCCAAAATCACCTCAACCCAACACTTCAACCCAAAATTTAT
The DNA here is from genome assembly GCF_963169125.1 of Humulus lupulus. NCBI lineage: Eukaryota > Viridiplantae > Streptophyta > Magnoliopsida > Rosales > Cannabaceae > Humulus > Humulus lupulus. Next base: position 148,173,774 of record NC_084802.1, on the reverse strand, counting down.
ACTTATGCAACCTAAACATACCAACAAACTCAAGAACCAAATCCTACACCCATCAAGCAATCAAAACCAATGTTTGAATCAAAACCATGCACATCCTAAGAAAACCAGTAGGAATTCAAGCAAAATACTTATAATTTGAAGCTTACCCTTGTTGAATTATGTTTATGTGTTGATCCTCTAGGTTCCAAGATTTAATTCCTCGAGACTACCAGCCCAATTCCTTAGCTTCTAGTTAGTTTCACCAAGATTTCCTTTGATATGCGTTAGAGAAAAATGGAGAGAGAGAAGAGAAGACAACTTCAAGAGAGAGGGAAAGAAAGAGTCGGTTTATGAGTTTCTAAAGACTTCCTAGGCTTTGTTTTATTTAACTTAACCTTTAAGGCTACCTCAAGGTTTGGGGTACCAAAATCATCACCGAGGGAAAAATGGTAAATTTCCCCCATATTGCCTCCTAAACATTCTAACCTCAAATATATCTCCAAATATTTATTTCCATAACCCGATAACCCCATAAAACATCTGATACCCGTAATACCCCTCGAACCCCCCCGCCCCCGGGTCAGATTCTCAACCCCGTTGTGACTTTTTGACTAACAGCTTCATAGGACTGTCTCGGATCATGCTACACAAATATATCACATTTATCACATTTATGCCCTCAACGGGCTAAAATAACAAACATGCCCCTAATATCCAAACGGGGTCCACATGCATGTTTAATTCAACTAAACATGCATCTCTATCACATATTCACATAAATTCACATATTATAACACTAATTCACTTATTGCCCTCCAGGCACACTAATCGAGGCCCTAATCCTTATTAGCGAATTTGGGTCGTTACAACTATCCCCTCCTTACCGAAATTTCGTCCTCGAAATTACCAGATCAACTCGGGATATTGCTCCCTCATCTTTGATTCAAGTTCCCACGTCGCCTCCTCAACCTTGTTGTTCCTCCACAACACTTTCACCAAGGCGATGGTCTTGCTCCACAAGTCTTTGTCCTTACGGTCAAGAACCCGAAACGACTTCTCCTCATAGGACAAATCATGATCCAGCTCCAAATTCTCATAACTCAGAACGTGCATCAAATCTGACACATACTTCCGGAACATGGACACATGAAAGACATCATGAACCCCTGATAAAGCTGGAGGCATTGCTAGTCTGTAAGCTAACTCTCCAACCTGTTCCAGAATCTCAAAGGGGCCAACAAACCTAGGGCTCAGCTTACCCCGAACACCAAACCGTTTCATTCTCCATAAATATGAAACCCTAAGAAACACTTGGTCACCAACCTGAAATTCCACGCTCCTGCGTTTCAGGTCTGAATAACTCTTCTACCGACTCTGGGAGGCGAGCATTCGCGCCCTAATCTTCTCAATCGCCTCATTGGTCCTCTGAACCATCTCAGGACCCAAATAACTCCTCACACCCATCTCGTCCCAATGAATAGGTGACCTAAATTTTTTCCCATAAAGCATCTCATACGGAGCCAGCCGATAGTCGCTTAGTAACTGTTGTTGTATGAGAACTCAATCAAAGGAAGCGGTACTAAACCGTAACTGCGTGACCATAGCCCTCTGTAGACTCTCCCAAAACTTGGAGCCCGATGAAGTCGAACATTTTCCTTCACATATAACTCGGCATACTGCTCCACAGTATAAGTCATCGTAACGGGTAAAAAGTGGGCGGACTTGGTATACCTATCCACAATCACCCACACCGAGTCATGCTGACCCACGGTCTTTGACAACCAAACCACGAAGTCCATAGCGAGATCTTCCCAGTTCCACTCGGGAATCCCTAGAGGCTGCAGCAACCCTGCTGGCCTCTGATGTTTAGCCTTGACCTGCTGACAAGTTAAGCACTTGGCCACATAATCCACCACATCCCTTTTCATGCCTGACCCCCAGTACAAAGCTCTTAGATCCTGGTACATCTTCATCGTACCCGGATGTAAGGAATAGGGAGTGGTATGCAGCTCATCCAGAATCTCTCGCAGATATCTGCATCCATCGGAACACAGATCCGACCCTTATACTTCAGTAACCCCATCTCCGAAATAGAAAAGTCCTTAGCTGCTCCGACCAAGACGTTCTCCCTATAACCCCTGAACTGGGAATCATTCCCCTGTTCCTCCTTGATCCTTTCAAGGAGCGTAGACTGAAGAGTGATGTTGGCTAACCGACCAACCACCAAATCTATACCCGCTCTAGTCATCTCCTCCGTTAGCTTATCGGATATCTGTCTCAAACTGAACAGCTATCCTGGGCCCTTCCGGATCAATGCATCAGCAACTACATTAGCCTTCCCAGGATGGTACAGGATATCACAATCGTAATCCTTAACCAACTCCAACCACTGTCCCTAGCACATATTCAGATCCATCTGAGTAAAGAAGTACTTCAAACTCTTGTGGTCGGTGTATATCTTACACTTCTCACCATATAGATAATGTCTCCAAATATTAAGTGCAAATACCACCACTGCGAATTCCAGATCATGCGTGGGATATCTCTGCTCATATTCTTTCAACTGTCTCGATGCATAGGCTATCACCTTACCAGCTTGCATGAGCACACACCCCAAACCCTGTCTGGAAGAATCACAATAAACCACGAACTTTGCATTATCTGTCGGCAGGCTCAACACTGGCGCTGTGATCAGTCGCCGCTTCAACTATTTGAAACTATTCTCACATCTGTCTGTCCAGACATACTTTGTCTTCTTCTTTGTCAATTCTGTCAACGTCGTAGCTATTCTGGAGAACCCCTCAACAAACCGTTGGTAATATCCTGCCAATCTTAGAAAACTCCTCACTTCAGGAACATTGCTCGGTCTAGACCAATCTTTTACCGCCTCAACCTTTCTCGAGTAAACTAGAATCCCCTCCTTACTGACGATATGGCCCACAAATGTAACTTGTGGTAACCAGAACTCGCACTTGTTGAACTTAGCGTATAACTTATGCTCTCTTAAACACTGCAATACCAAACGTAGATGCTGCTCGTGCTCTGTCTCTGACTGTGAGTACACCAGAATATCGTCGATGAACACAATCACAAACTTGTCTAAATAATCCTTGAAAGCCCTATTCATCATGTCCATAAAGGATGCTAGGGCATTGGTCAATCCAAAGTACATAACCAGGAATTCATAGTGTCCATACCTCGTGCGGAAAGCAGTCTTTGGTATGTCCTCCTCTTTGATCCTTAACTGATGGTAACCTGGTTGGAGATCTATCTTAGAAAACACTGTCTTTCCCTACAGGTGGTCAAACAAATCATCAATCCTAGGCAATGGGTACTTATTCTTGATGGTAAACTTGTTTAGCTCCCTATAATCAATGGACATCCTGAGAGATCCATCCTTCTTCTTAACAAACAACACTAGAGCACCCCATAGCGAGAAACTCGGTCTGATGAACCCCAAATCCAGTAACTCCTGCAACTGAATCTTCAACTCCTTCAATTTAACCGGGGCCATTATGTAAGGTGTCCTAGATACCGGCTCCGCTCCTGGTACCAACTCTATAACAAAATCAATTTCCCACTGCGGCGGCAGCCCTGGCAGATCTATTGGAAATAAATCTGGGAACTCTCATACCAATGTGGTCTCCCCCGGTCATACCGATACAACCTTAGAGGTATCCACAACACTCGCTAGGAATCCTATCCAACCTCCCTGCATCAGGTCCCTAGCCTTTAATGCTGAAATTATGGGTACCCGCGGTCCACCAGCTGTTTCCACAAATACAAAGGGTACCTCCCCTTCTGGTTCAAAAGTCACCATCCTGCGCTTGCAGTCAATTGTCACCCCATACTTCGATAACCAATCCATCCCTAGGATCATATCAAAGTCATCCATCGCAAGCTCAATCAGGTCAGCAAACAATTCCCTACCATCTACCTCTACTGGTAACGCTCTAATCCACCTCCTAGAGACTATCAGCTCCCCAGTCGGCAATAAGTTCTGAAAACCCCTAGCATACAGAACACTAGGTCTACACAGCTGATCTATCACTGTAGCAGACACAAACGAATGGGTAGCCCCTGAATCAATCAATGCAATATAAGAAGAACCAGCACTAAAGATCTGACCTGTCACAAATGAAGGGCTAACCTCCGCCTCAGTCTAATTCAAAGTAAACACCCTGGCAGGAGCGAGACTGTCGCCCTGCTTTGGCTCCTCCTTCCTGGCTTACGGGCAGTCCTTCTTCAGATGATTGGTACTCCCACAGATAAAGCAGGCTCTAATTCTGTACTCACTCTGATGTCGACGTCTACATCGAGGACACACTAGGAAACTCCTCTAGTTGTCACTTCCACCCTGACGGCCACATAAACCACCCTGTGCCCTCCTACCAAATCTGGGAGGAACAAAGGAATCTGGGGCCTTTCTCTTTTGCTCACCGGAGCCACCACCCCGGCTGGATCCAATAAAAGGAGGCACTGCCCTCCTGGCATCGCACCTAACAACGCTCTCTCTCCAAATCTGGTCCTCGGCCCCCTCAGTTGTAAGGGCCTTATCCACCACCTGAGCGTAGGTAGTAGTCTCTAGATCCAAAGTGATCTTCACATCATGGGCGATCATAACATTCAATCTCCGTACAAACCTGTCCCTTCTTGTCGCATCTGTCGGCACTAGATCTGGCACAAACTTCGCCAAACGGTCAAATTTCATGGCATACTCTGTTACAGTCAACTGGTTCTGAGTCAGGTTGATAAACTCATCAACCTTTGTAGCTCGGACTGCCACAATGTAATATTTCTCATTAAAGATACTTCTAAATTCTTCTCAGGTAATAACTGCCACATTCCTCCTCTGAACCACTACATCCCACCAGATGCGGGTGTCTTCTCTGAACATGTAGCTTGCACAGGCTACCCTCTCGTTCCCCTCAACCCTCATGAAATCAAGAATGGAGGAGATAAGATTCATCCACTACTCTGCCCGCAGTGGGTCTGGTCCACCCTCAAAGGTGGGAGGATGTTGTTTTCTGAACCGCTCATATAAGGGTTCCCACTTATTCTCCATAATAGGTTGAATTGGCGCTCGCACCATAACCTACTGAATCGGCAACCCTGTAACCTGTGGAGGGGCCTACTGCCTCGGCTGGCGAAGTTCTTCCTCTGTTCGTTGCAGCCTTGCTTCCATTTCGGCAAACATCTGCTGCCAATTCTGTGGGGCAGGTGGAGGGTCCTGACCCTGGTTATCATCCTCGTCCTGACTGCTGCGGAGTCTAGATGATTGACGAGGCATCTCAACAAATATGCCTGCAAACAATGACGCCGCTCATCAAGCATGATAACAACATCCAGACCACCTCCGAATCACATTAGTCAACCACAAGCAACGATCCACATAACACTCAAATAACATATAGCACACGGCGGTCCATGCCCTGACATCGTACATACATTAAATGATTCATCATGGTCTATATCAAATAAGCAGGCAAACATGGCATTTTAACATATATTTCAACACAATGGTCAATCATACCACCAACCCTGAGTCAAGCTTGCAACTGACGGCGAGTGTACATGTTTAGTCATTCTCCAGAAACCATAAACCTTGGCTCGCTCTAATACCAAGTTGTAACGCCTTACTGCCTTAGAGCCGTTACTAAGTGAGTTTAAAATGTGCAATTAACTCGCTAATCGAGGTTTAAAGACAAAAGTGTAATTAAATCATTATCAGAGTCATAAACTTGAGAACAATTTTTTTATTGAAAATTTATAAGACATTTAACATTTGGAAAATTTGTACAAACATCTCCCAAAAATAGCCCTGACCATGGCAGCCTGACAGACCGGACATGTACGCGTTGCTCATCCCATTTCCCATACTCAAGGTTGATCGACTCTTCCTTTGCCTTTACCTACACCATAGAGCACCCGTGAGTTGAAGCCCAGCAAGAAAACCCTCACAAGCGGATAATAAACGTATATCAAATACTAAATATAATATCAAGCCAACACCAGGTCATACATCTACGACCATGTCGTCCCAGGTTCTTTACCAGGCCCTGGGTTCGTCGTCTAAACTGTAAAGATATCCCAGGTATCCCTTGGGGTCTCACCCTGGCAACTCGCACTCCGCGTGCTAAACGCTGCACCCGGCCCCTTGTCGTTCTCGGCCTTCGCCGTTACTGATCTTCGCCGTTCCCGGCCTTCGCCGTTCTCGGCCCTTTGCCATTCCATCATTTACATACACATATGTTAAAGCTAAGCAGAAATCTAACCACATATATATTTAATCAAAGGGCCATGCCCCGCAGCACAGTCATATAGGGTCGAGCCCTACAACTCAATCATATAGGGTCGAGCCCTGCAACACAATCTCTATTGGAACAGTTGTTTTCTTACCTATGTCCCGAGCTTTCTAGGCACCAATGTCCCGAGCACAGTTCCGTAGTCTTAGCCTCGTCGAAACACTAGTCACAACGCATTAACAATTTCATCCATCAAGTTCTAATCCATAAAATAGCTTCGAGCCATGATTCTAATCTCCGGGGTCTTGAATTAAGGAAATCCGGGTGATAAAATCCATCCCGAGCCTTAGCAATTAAGTTCCCAAGTCACCCTACACCTTGGGCTAGGGCTGCGGCCCAACCCCTCAAGGGCTGCGGATAGCCTTAAAACAGAGGCTAGCACCTCCTTGGAGACACACATAGGCCGCGACATGCTTGGCCAAGCGCCACGCCGTGCGTCTAGCTTGGTGGCCTCCCCAGTCCTCGTGTGCACACGGGCCGCGGTAAGCCCCTCCTAAGGCCGCGACCCTCGCCTCCAAACCCAGCAAACCATTTTTCCCCCTGCATTTCCTTCGAGCCAAAACTTCCAAGATCACCTCAACCCAACACTTCAACCCAAAATTCATACTTATGCAACCTAAACATACCAACAAACGCAAGAACCAAATCCTACACCCATCAAGCAATCAAAACCAATGTTTGAATCCAAACCATGCACATCCTAAGAAAACTAGCAGGAATTCAAGGAAAATAGTTATAATTTGAAGCTTACCCTTGCTGAATTATGTTTTTGTGTTGATCCTCTAGGTTCCAAGATTTAATTCCTCAAGACTACTAGCCCAATTCCTTAACTTCTAGTTAGTTTCACCAAGATTTCCTTTGATATGCCTTAGCGAAAAATTGAGAGAGAGAAGAGAAGACAACTTCAAGAGAGAGGGAAAGAAAGAGTTAGTTTCTGAGTTTCTAAAGACTTCCTAGGCTTTGTTTTATTTAACTTAACCTTTAAGATTACCTCAAGGCTCGGGGTACCAAAAACATCCCCAAGGGAAAAATAGTAAATTTCCCCTCAAATATATCTCCAAATATTTATTTCCATAACCCGATAACCCCATAAAACATTTGATACCCGTAATACCTCTCGACACCCCCCCCCATGTCAGATTCTCAACCCCATTGTGACTTTTTGACAAACGACTTCCTAGGACTGTCTCGGATCGTGCTACACAGATATATCACAAACATGTCACATTTATGCCCTCAATGGGCCAAAATCACAAACATGCTCCAAATATCCAAACGGGGCCCACATGCATGTTCAATTCAACTAAACATGCTTCTCTATCACATATTCACATAAATTCACATATTATAACAATAATTCACTTATTGCCCTCTAGCCACACTAATCAAGGCCCTAATCCTTATTAGCGAATTTGGGTCATTACAAACATGGGGGTGCATCTTATATCGCCCAGATCTAGAGAAGATGGGACTAAACATCCGACACCTAAAGCCTTGCAATACTTCTTTGTATGGATTTACGGGAGATACAATACAGCCCCTTGGGGCAATCAAGTTGGCCCTCACTATGGGAGAAATACCAAGACAAACTACCATAATGGCAAACTTTGTTGTGGTAGATTGCGCCTCAGCCTTCAATGCGGTATTAGGGAGACCTTCCCTAAGAGAATTGAAGGCGATAACTTCTGTATACCACTTTGCCCAACCCTCGGGGGAATATCATGCATGGAAGGAGAGTAGAAGGAAGCGAGAGAATGCTATAACACATCCCTCTGCACAGCCACAAAGCCATCAGCGCCTATGGAAATGGTTGTGCATGAAGGTGCGAACCCGCACATATTAGACCCATGAGTCACAGAAGAGCCCATAGCTGAACCATTAGAGGAATTGGAGGAAGTAACAGTCATGAATGAGCCGTTGAGAAAGTTGAAGGTAGGGAGAAACCTTGTAGGTGACATGAAGGAGAAGCTAGTAGAGTTCTTAAAAGCCAACATCGACGTATTCGCCTAGAGTCACGAGGATATGGTAGGGATAGACCCAGCGGTCATGTGCCACCATCTGAACATCGACCCGAAAGCAAGGCCGGTGAGGCAGAAAAGGAGAGCGCTGGACCCAGAGAGCTATGCAGCCCTAAAAGAGGAGGTTGACAAGTTGAAGGCGAATGGGTTCATCCGAGAGACATTTTACCCACTATGGGTATCAAACCCAGTGCTAGTCCGGAAGCCCAATGGAAAGTGGAGGACTTGTGTGGATTTTACCAGCCTTAACAAGGCTTGCCCTAAGGATAGCTTCCCGCTTCCTAGGATCGACTAGTTGGTAGAGGCCACAGTGGGGCACGAGCTACTTAGCTTCATGGACGTATATTCTGGGTATAACCAATTACCCATGAACCCTGCCGACGAAGAGCATACTTCGTTCATAACAGACAAGGGGCTGTATTTCTATAAAGTGATGCCCTTTGGTTTCAAAAAGGCAGGTGCCACTTATCAAAGGTTGGTGAACAAAATTTTTCCAAATCAAATAGGAAGGAACATAGAAGTATACGTGGACGATATGCTGGTGAAGACAAAGAAGGCGATGGAGCTCACTAGCGACCTCACGAAAATGTTCAACACCCTTTGAAGGTATAGAATGAAGTTGAATCCACTTAAATGCACCTTCGGAGTTTCATCAGGAAAATTCCTGGGTTTCATGGTAAATTCCTGAGGTATCGAGGCTAATCCTAAAATGATCAAGGCCTTCCTGGAAATGAGCCCACCACGAAGCGAAGAAAAGGTGCAATGCTTAACGAGGAGAGTGGCAGCCCTCAATAGGTTCATCTCCAGGTCTACTAACAAATGCCTCCCTTTCTTCAACATCCTAAAAGGGAACAAAAAGTTCGCTTGGGATGACGAATGCCAGGATGCCTTCACACGGCTAAAGGAACACCTTGGGAAGCCACCCCTTTTAGCCAAGCCAGGAAAAAGGGAGAAGTTGTATTTGTATCTAGCTGTATCATAGCATGCCATAAGCACCACCTTGGTCAAGGGGGAAAAGAAGCACCAGCAACCTGTCTACTATGTGAGTAAACGGTCGGTAGACGCAGAAACCCGGTACCTGGAAATAGAGAAGTTAGCATATGCCCTGATAGTGGCTTCTCGAAAGTTGAGGCCCTATTTTCATGCTCATGCGATTAAGGTGTTCACCAACACCACCCTGCATCAAGTTTTGCACAAGCTGGAGACTTCAGAAAGATTGTTAAAATGGTTGATTGAATTGAGTCAGTTCAACATCACGTACACCCCAAGGACCTCAACCAACGAGCAGGTACTTGCAGACTTTATAGTCGAGTTTGCATACTGACCCTAAGAGGAGGGGGAAATAGAGGAGAACGACCCGGTGCATGAAGAGGAAAGGCACCTTGAAGAATGGAGCCTCAATGTAGATGGGGCGTCTAACGAAGTGGGAGCCAGTGCTAGCATAGTGATAACGGGACTTGAAGGGCACAAGATGTATTGTGCCCTGAGATTTGGATTCGAAGCTTCCAATAACGAGGCAGAATATGAGGCGTTGTTGGCCGGCCTGCAGCTAGCTAAGGAGTTAAAAGTATCCCACTTGCATGTCTTTAGTGACTCGCAGCTGGTAGTGTTTCAAGTGAAGGGGGAATACAAAGCTAGAGGTCCAAAAATGGCTGCATACCTCACCAAGGTGAAGGAGTGTTTGGACCAGTTTGATAAATACACGATAGAACAGATCCCCAGGGAGCAGAACACAAACGTCGATGCACTCGCAAAACTCGCCTCCACACGAGACGAAGACACGCTTGAGTCCATACCGATCGAATATCTCCGCAAGCCAAGCATAGCAGAAGAAAGGATCAACATGGTCAAGAGCTCTGAGGAGTCATGGTTTGCACCCATTGGGAGGTACTTAAATGATGACACCTTGCCTTTGGATAAAAAAGAGGCCCGCAGACTGATTTACAGAGCCGCCCAGTACACCCTAGTACATGTAACCTTGTATAAGAGAGGCTTCTCTACCCCGCTCCTCAAGTGCGTAGATAAGGGAGAGGCATCAAAATTTTTACAAGAGATACATGAAGGGGGATGTGGAAACCATGCTGGGGGGTAGTCCACGGCAAAAAAGGCCATCCGCCAAGGGAATTATTGGCCTACCATGGAGAAGGATGCGAGCGACTTCAGGAGAAGGTGTGACAAGTGCCAGAGACATGCAAATTACCCCCGACAGTCGTCAAATGAGCTGGTGAGCATGACCAGTGCATGACCCTTCGCTGTGTGGGGGATTGACTTGATAGGGGCACTGCCAACAGGAAGAGGAGGAGCTAAGTATACGATGGTAGAAGTCGACTATTTCACTAAGTTGGTGGAAGCGGAGCCTTTAGTCAACATAACGGCTAAGCAGATCACCACCTTTGTCAACAAGTACATTGTTTGCAGGTTCAGAGTACCTTACAAGATTATCTCCGACAATGGAACACAATTTGAAGGAGGAATGTTCAAGGACTACTGCAAGGCAAAAGGAATCAGGAGGAGTTTCTCCGCAGTAGTACATCCCCAAGCCAATGGGCAAGTAGAGGCCATCAATAAGATCCTGAAAAGGAACTTGAAAACTAAGTTGGAAAGTTGAAAGGGGCCTGGGTCGAGGAACTCCCAAATGTGCTCTGGGCATACTGGACCACCCCTCGTTCCACCACTGGGGAGACACCTTTCGCTTTGGCCTATGGCTGCGGGCTGTCCTTCCGATAGAAATGAAGATTAAATACATCCGCACGTAAGCATATGATGACCAGGCTAACATCATAGCATTGGTCGGGAGCTTGGACCTGTTGTAAGCTAAGAGGGAAAGGGCACAACTAAGGCTGGCCACATATCAGCAACAAGCAGCGAGGTACTACAATTCAAGGGTACGAGAGAGAAGGTTCAGGGTAGGAGACTTAGAACTGAGGAAGGTACTCCCCAACACGCGAGACCCGGGGGCGAGGGTACTAGGGGTGAACTGGGAAGGACCCTACCAAGTCGCTCAGTGCATACCACCAAACACCTACAAACTAGCCCACATGGATAACACCAATATACCCCAGGCGTGGAATGCAGAACACCTCAAGAAATACTACCAGTGAGACTTCTACACCCATGCAAAGAAGACCTATGTTTAGTTTGTTCCCTGTTATGTTGACTTAGTAGGTAAGAATTAAAGAGGATACCTGGGTAACCTCCTAATTAGATGTAACCCTTCCATATGTATGTCATTGTTACCCGCACGCTATGAATGAAACTGTTCGCCACTTTACATGTCATTCTTCTTCCATATAGCACCCACCAAAGTGCCTGTTGAAATAAATTTCACCAGACACTTGGGGGGAGGGAGTATGACAGGAGGCAAAACATACAACAAACAGGAGGATCCTAAAAAGGACTCCTCATATCAGAGGGAACCTAAAAAGGACCCTCTAACAGGAGGATCCTAAAAAAGAACCCCTCATATCAGAGGGAACCTAAAAAGGACCCTCTATCAGGAGAATCCTAAAAAGGATCCCTCATATCAGAGGGAACCTAAAAATGACCCTCTATGAGGAGGATCCTAAAAGGACCCTTCAAATTAGGGCCTTAAACGAGGTCCTTATAAAAAAAATGTGTGATGAACCCTAACAAATAGGGATAAGACCTTGCAAGGCATCTCTTGAGTTCACAAGGATTAGCTACCCTTGTGAACATCGAGGAGGCCAAAAGGTCTTACAAAAAAAAAACTTCCAAATAAAGGCAGATGCTCCCGCAAGGGGAAAGGCCTTAGAAAGAGCTCCCACCAATAAGCCTAGAGCGGCTACCAAGCCGTCTAGCAATAAAGGGTCCTGAAAGAGACCCTTGCAAAAATAGTACTATGAATAATGATGAGAAGGACGCTTCTCGCAAGAAATAATAAGCGCGCGCAAAAATATATAAAAGGATAGCTAGAACCCAAGGGGTCAATATATCCTTATAAGAACAATCAAGAGGCACCAAAAAAGGACCTATTGAACTCTTTCACATTGGCTCCAAAGGACCTCTAGCCTAATAAATAAAAAAGGGGAACCTACCAAACCCCATCATAAGGGCTCAAAAGGACCTCGAACACAGAGGAATAAAAGATGAATAATCGCATATGTATATGTAAAAAAAAAAAGAGTATTGGTAACATAACAAGACTTAAAAAAATTATTACAAGCACAATAAGGCTCGAACGAGCATACATCCACAGTGGACTAACTGGAAAAAATTATAAAATGACAATCTTAAGGCCTCCTGCCATGGGCGTTCCACCCAGTCGCCCGGGCAACGATGTGCTCGCTAAAGGAGGAGAAATCAAAGTTAGGATCCTGCCTCCATACGCCGTAAAGGGTGCGCTCTATGGACCTATACTCAATAGCTGCCTTGTCCCCCTCTAAGGAAGTGACCCTCCCCTGTGACGCAGCTGTAGCAGTCTTGGAACCATCAAGTTCGGCCTCTAAGGAAGTGACCCCCTTCTGCAACGCAGCCGCAGTAGCCTTGGCACCCTGGAGTTCGGCCTCTAAGCTAGTGACCCTTTCATGCAACATCATGGCCTTGGAAATTTCCCTCTTCTTCTTTTTTGATGAGGCAGAAGCTTTCACCAAGGCCTTCTCTAGCTTAGACCTGGTTTTAGCAAGCTTCCTCTCGAGCTCCTGGACCTGAATCGTAAGACGGTCCCTCTCGGCATTCGACGTGGAAAGGTTGTGAGCCGAGTCGGCAAACCGCTGAGCCACTGTATAGGTCTGCACAAGAAAAATAACAACAACAATGATAAGTAACAAAGGAAAAAAAAGGAATAAAAAGGGATAAGGCCAACATAAGATGCATGACCTCACCCAAGCAACGGAGCGCGTAAGAGTCTCCCCAAGACCACTCCAATCAGCTTCAGGGAGGTCTGTAGCGATCTGGACATACTGCCGCCCGTAAGAGGCCGCCATGCGGCCCATCTAGGGTGCCCCTTCTAAGCCAAGGGTACCTGGCTGACTAAGGATAAATGACCCGCTCGTCGAAACAGGAGGGGGCGCAGGAAGATCAGAAAAATGAGACCCCGATAAATCAGGAGGGGGTGCAGGAAGGTCGGGAAAGTAAACCACCGATGGACCGGGGTCGAGGGGAGCCTGAGGAAAAGCATCAAAGTCCTCAGGATAAGGGCAAACAAAAAGCCCCGGTATGGCCTGTTGATCCTGGAAGTGGGAAGCCATGTCAGGGTCTAGAGGGGCAAAAGAAGGGCATCCCCCGGGGGACGAAGACAGCTGGTGAGGTTGCCCGTGTCCAAGGGAGACTCCCTCTGGCACGCGCTCAGCCTCACCTTCATCCAAGCGATACACAGCCAAAGCAGCCTTCATCTTCTTTGAGCCGGGAATAGTCCACAACAACCCGGGATCCGAAACCGAGGACAGGTTGTGAAAGTTGAGTTTTTCCACAGTGAATAGGTATGTAGCCCTTTTCTCAGCAGGGTTAGCATTGATGAGTGTATTCACCGCGTCCGCCTCCGACCCAATAACTCCAGGTATGGAGAAATACTCTGCACGATTCACACAATTGTCGACATAAACATATGTTATAAAACAGTAAGTTTCAAAAAGAAAAGAAAAAATGTGGCTTGAAGTACTTACTGGGAGCAGAAAAAAAGTGCTCACAAACAGAAAAGGGGCCCAGCACAAAGAAAAAGTCCTGCTTCCAGGATCCCGGGTTGGACACAGCGCCCTCTATCAAGGGGACTGAAGTATTGGCTTTTCGCAGGAAATGAAAGCCCTTGGACTTAGGAGAGGCCATGAGATTGTACATGAAATACACCTCTTGGGCCGTAGTAGCATGACTGTTGGGTGCCAGCTGAAGTGGAGCGAGGTCAAAATAGTTGAGAATCGTGATGAAGAACGGGTGTAGTGGGATTGCACAACCCGCCTTCAGGATATGCTCACTCATAGCCACGTAGTCCGGATTTGGGTAGTCATCCTGGCACTTGTCCGAAGGAACGTATAATGCATATTCCAGAGGAAAACGGTAGTTCTCTACTATTTCCATCAATTTACTTTTGGACACATGGGACACTCAAGAGGATGCCAATAGGGGCAGTGTCCTGGTCATCAGCAACCACCTGTCATCGCCCTCTCTTCGGCATATCTGGAAAACCAAAAGAAAAAGGTGAGGAGGAGACAGAACACTTTACCCTCAATTTTTTCTTCCTAGCAAGAGTCTTCCACTGATGCACCGGCTGCGAAAGCGCTAAACTAGGGAAGATCGAAAATAAGGGCTGAGGAGAAGACGGGACAACCCCATGACAATCATTATGAAAGAACGGGCTAGGAGGCTCATGTGGGAGATGTCCCTCCATAAACTCCAACTCCATCTGAAAATCTAAAAGGGTCACCCTAAGGTTCGCTACATGGTCGTTAAGGTCAAGGGGGAAAGGTACTCCGTCTCCTCTCAACACCGAGTAAATTTGGCACTCTACCACCCAAATTTTACGCCTAAGTTCATCCATATGCTCGAGGTGACGAATACGGGCCTACCTTAAGGTGTGGTGGTCACGCTAAGGATTTTCCTCGGGGCACTCTGAGTCTGAAGACAAGTCAACAAACTCGACCCCCAGAGGAATGTCGAACGGACCTTCACCTGCCATGAGACACGTCCCGAAAGCAAAAAGGGTTCACGTATAAATGAGAGGATTGCTACAAAACACAAAGGAATGGGCTCAAAACTTCTAGGCACAAACACTCTAAATGATCCACTACGGGGTATGAATAAAGGGGCATGCAACAAGATTAACTCATGACAAGCTCAGGCCAAAATACCCCATCCTGAGTAGTGCTAATTTTGACCCAATGAACATAAGGAAAAAAGAAAATATACCTCAAGCAGGTAAAATGAGGCGCTTTCGTGGTGAAAAGTAGGTTGAGGGCCAAAAGCACCGTCACGGTCAAAAAGAGCCAAATGGTCAAAAGTACGCGTCTGCAAAAATAAACAGAGAAGATGTGTTAGCCTTCAAATATCTGAAGGGGTATAAACATACAAAAATGAACTCAAAAAAAAAAAAAGCGATAGCAAAAGTCAAGTTGTGGAGGATTGAACCCCCTACCTCTTGACAGGAACAAGGAGATGGAGTATAAGTAATAGGCTAGCTAAGAAGGCTTATTTATAGGAGCCACAGGCTCATCTCAACCATCGAACAGAAGGCGTGATCAATGGTCAAGAGGGGAGCATGGCACTTGGCTTGGGATCCACGGAGCACAATAATAAGCCTACATTCACCCTCAAAATCTCGCAGACATCCTGAGTGCATCACACCATGAAGTCTACAAGAAAGCCTGAAGACCCTCTCCTAGACTGCGGGGCAAGTGTCGACGCGCAAGATTCCGTACTTGTGAAAGGTCCAAGGCACCCATTAAAGTCCCCTAAACGCCTAAATATAGGCCTCGCAAGGGGCGTCTTGCGAGGGTCTCGCACCCAGCAGCCACGCCTCACTGGAGGCACCTCGCGCCCAGCAGCCACGCCTAGCTGGAGGCATCTCGCGAAGGCAGCGCGCCACCACTCGGCCTGCCCAGATGCATCACCTCGCGAGGGGCATCTCACGAGGGCCTCGCGCCCAGCAGCCCCGCCTCGATGAAGGCATCTCACGAAGGTCACGTGCCACCACTTGGCGTGCCCAGGTGTTCCACCTCACAAGAGGCATCTCGGGAGGGCCTCGCACCCAGCAGCCACGTCTCACTGGAGGCGTTCCGCGAAGCCTTGCATCGTGCCTCCTCTTGGTGCACTCGGCCCTACTAGACCTCATCCGCCCCACAAGGGGTGACCTCCCCAAAATTGGCCTCACTAAAGGGGTCTTATCTCACCCCTTAAGATTAGTTCCAACTTTGGGCACCACTCTTAGCATAAGTCCAACAAGCGATAAAATCATGGATCCCTCTAACACACTAATAAGGGCGAATTGGAAGGGCCTCATAGCGATTCACACCAAGTCAGAAGAAGTGCGGGCACTATGCCCATGCTAGATAAGTAGTGGCCGTACGAGTAGAGTACTCGTTTTGATCCACACCAGGCAATCTCTGACACTCGTACTCAATAAATAGTGGAGACATCCCCACGAACTCTGACCATGTACTGGAGACGACACCACCACCCCTGAGGCCACTCTCCTGACAGTGTACTCATGTACCATCTATTCCCTGGACCATAATGTATCAGGGTCCATTAGAGCCCACTATAAAAGGAACACCACTTCGACATGGAGGGGGGTTGGAAAAAACACTGTAGCACTACACCATAAAAAATACAAGTTCATTTCACCATTATCTTTCTGCAACTATTCTTTGAGTTTCTGATTAGATATTTGTAGTTTTTCATTTATAAGCTCTGTATTTCAATTTTTCTAACTTAACTTGGTTGACGAGTTCTCATTGTCAACAATTGTATACTACATAAAATAATATGATAAATTCCCAACAAATAGCATTGTATAGAGTTAAAATACCACAGGGCCCACACTCCCCGCAAATGGCGCCAACCATAGTCAAAATGGACTATGGCCCACACATAGGGCCAATGTGATTAGGGCTAGGTCTTCTTTCTATTGTTATATTAATAGAACATTACATCAAGAGAGAAGATAATACATCAGATGCATTTCATGTGCAAAAACATTAGAGAGAAAAATAGAGAACTTTGTGCTCTTTGAATTGTGAGAAGAACACTCTCTCATGTGTTGAGATTCAAAAGTGTGTTCTTGTGTATCCTACCAAATAGCATAGACATCCACCTGTCTCCTTATCTTTTTGCGAGCCACAGTATGGAAGATTGTGGGTTAGGAGACTAAGATGATATTTGATCTACACATGTTCTACATCTAGAAAAATGTATTTGTATTTTTTTTTATTCAGATTTATGTTGCATGAGAAAGATCTCATTCTAGTTATGGTTCCTAGAGTGATTCGTTCTTATACTTGAATAATTGTTTTTATCACATGCTTCCAATGCACTGTTATTCACATGATCAAAAACCAACAATTGGTACCAGAGCCATGGTAGATCATGTGTCATGTAATTTATGTATGTTTATTTTGAATATATGAACACGTAGAGCACATGTTTTATGAGTGAGATTAAGGATTGTTCTTATTTCTATTATATTTTGAATATGTTGATATATTTTAATATTTGATTTTAAGATATTTATGAGAAATATATGAGTTATTAGTTGGATGACCCAATCTTTTTGGTTTAAGAAACAAAAAAAAATATTCTCCTCATTAAAAATAAAGAAGTTGGTGATAGCTACCAAATTCAAATTTTAATTAATTTCAAATTTTTGAAAATTTAACTATATTAATTAAATTGTTTTATTGCCAATTAAATTGTTAATTGATAATTTTGGAACACAAGACATTTATGTCTTAATTCAAAATTAAGAAAGTGAATTGTTCACTTTTCTTAATTTTATTATTGGGAACATTTGATTATTTAATTAGTCAAATAACTTGTTTGTCAAACAAGATAATTACTATTCATATTTAAATGAAGAATATTTAATTTATTGAAATCAAATATTGGTTTAACAAACTACTAATAAAATTAATAGTTAATTTTTATTTAGAGAAATGGAAATTTTTGAACACCTTAATTGATGTCAAAATTTAGTTTATAGAGCTGATTAATTATTAATTAAATATAATTTGAATAATTATAATCCCAATAATTATAATTATAATATTAGTTTAAGAAACTATTTATTATAAATAAAACTAATTATGTATTATTTTGTCCCAAAATTTGATAATAGTTTTGGAAACTATTTATTATTAATTAATAATTTATAAAATCATTATTTAATAAATGGTAACCACATCCCATTAGTTATAAATTAATAATTTATGAAATTATTATTTTAATAACAAAATTTTAAGAAACTTTTAATTAAATCCTAATTTTGGAAATTAAGTCATCTCATTTAGAACTTAGGGTTAGGGTTTGAGTGTGCAATTCTCAAGGCCCACAACAAAAGATGAAGCCCATTGAGATTTCAAGAATTTTTGAAGACCAAGGAATGTCTTGGTGTATTTTTATAATTTTTTAATATAGAGAACCCGGTCAATACCCTAATGTTTAATTCTATTGTATGATTGGTAACATGTCAATATGATTACTTCACATGCCATATAGAATAGAAACTGCCCACTCATTAAATCATTTCAATGTCATGCTATGTATGAATTTTAATTTTTATTAACATGTCCCCTAGGATAGAAAAGTAGTATAGTTTTTTTTTTCTACTATAAATGGACACAAATAATGTGAATTAGATTTAAGTAGTTACATTGGGTAATGTCACATTAATAGCATGTCTAACTCACCTTAATATATTCTAGGGTTATTAATGAGTTTCATATCTAGGAAAAACATTGTTTAGAACTAATTAGTAATTGTTAGTAATTATTCTATATTTTGTATATGTATAAGTGATTTAGATTTACTAGTTAAATTTTTGTAATAATCACTTAGTAATTAAATTATGAGATACTTTAATAGAAAAACTTTTATTTCTAAAATAGTGAGAGGGAGAAGCTTATAAGGCACTATAACCTACAGTCTCTACTATCAGTTGAAAAGCGTTGGTTCTAGTCAGGGTCTAGAGATGGCTTTGCTTTCGTCCTTCCTAGCAGAAGGTGTTTTTGCTAGTGTTTTAACATATAGACCTCTTTGCGATAGGGTTTTAAGATGTATTCCATGTTTGACCTATCTTATCGATGAAACTGATGGGTTAAGTCGAGAAACCTGAAATAGTAGTTTACAATCACGAAAAATGTATCTACCCTGGCTAGATATATTAAATGAACAAAATAACAGTAATTGTTTATTATAAAGATATTAGATATTTTGATATAATAACAATTGAGAGCGTCTCATTTTAACAAGTAAGTATTTGACCTATCCTATTGATGTCATTTACTTGTGTTGGTTCTCTCATCATTGTACTTATAGAAATAGGTTTATGTAAGCATGCATCATGTTTATTTTTATTTCATTGTACGAATACTATGATTTATGATGTATGAGTGTGTGGTTGTATTTATTATTTTTCTTTTGTTTAATTACTATAGTACAATGACTGGAGGAAACTGACATATGCCATTTTTTGCTAATGACAAATTAACTGGTAATATTAACAGGTGGAAGAGTAACAAGAATATTTTGGAAAGGACTAAGCACACAACTCAGAAGCCTATCATTAACAAAGCCTAGGGTAAAGAAGTTGTCCACTCCAACTACAATGGGAATTGTTAGCACTGCCAAATAGATGGGTATAGCGAGTGTAACTGTAAAAGGAACCTCGAGTAGTTAAAGAACAAAAAGGAAAGTAAATTTGATTTGTTGGACACTGAGGCTTATTTAGTGGAAAATAATTGTTACAACTGGATAGTGGATTCCAGACCCACTAATCATGTTTGTTCTAATTTGCAAATGCTTAGCTCTTGGAGAGATCTCCAAGAAGGGGAGTTCACGCTAAGAGTGGGGACAAGAGCTTTTGTTTCAGCCAAAGCAGTGGGAGAAGCAAAAATAATATAAAGATTTTCCATAATCGCTAAAGAAAGTGGGAGCTTTATTTAATAAAGATTATGAGTAATGTCTGTCTTCTGTTTAAGACAGAGCAGTTTATCCAGATTGTTAAGTGTAGCGACACAAGCATATATAGGTATCGTATACAATATATATTGTATTGGACTAGGACACGATGAAAGAAAGAACTTCTGATAATCCCCATTAAAATATAAAAGTTCTACATTCATCAATCGATGGTCGTTTTAGACTTGACCTCAATCATGAAGTGAGTAATGAACTCCTACTTGTGCTTTTATGACTTTTGACTTATTGGGTAAGGTTCAATATTGCTACGACTGAATTCTTGATATCTTGGAGTCATAGAACTACAAGTGGCTGGTAACATACTTGACAAACACAGAATATGCTCCTTACATAAATGAAATCATATTAGTTGTACCTTTCAGTGTTGATTCAGAGCTTGAACATAGAACGTTCAATTTATGTTAGAGAATAGAAGTTTCATTCTATAATTAAATTTATAGAATAATGTTCATTAGAGGATCAATGGGGCTAATTGATAAAGACATAATTAGAGAGCTTAACGAACATTAAGACCTAACTTTAATTATGAACAACTAGCAGATGGTTATAACTCTTGCAATGACTAAATCAATGGACGACTTTATAGTTATAACTTCTAATAATATAATATTGTAGTTTTGAGAGTTCAACTATGATTTTTTAGTGGAATAATTCATAGTTAATAATCTAATTAATGGAACTAAGAGTTAGTAAAATTAATTAAATTATTGGTGCTTAAAGCTACGAGTCCATACTGACCCCGTTCTAGCTCGATAACACAAACGTAGGATTTCGGTATTAAAAGGAAATAATTAAAAATAATGAAGTATTATTTTTAATCTAACAAATTAATATTATTTGTGAAATAATATTTAAAATATTATTTATGAAATAATATTTAATGGAAAATAAAATTATATTAATAATTTTTTGAAATTAATTTTTTATTGAAAATTAAGTTAATCATATTTAATTTTGTGGTATAATTGTATACTGCATAAAATAACATGAGAAAGCCCCAAAAAATAGCATTTTATAGAGATTAAATACCACAAGGCCCACAGCCTTACAGTTGGCGCCAACCATAGTCCTAATCTACTGTGGCCCACACATAGGCCCAATGTGATCAATAGAACATAACATCAAGGGGGGGGGGGGGGGGGGGGGGGAGGGGGGGGGGGATAAGAAATCAGATGCATGTGTTGAGATTGTGAGAAAAATAGGGAACTTTTTTCTCTTTCAATTGTGAGAAAAACACTCTCTCATGTGTTGAGATTCAAAAGTGTGTTCATATGTATCCTACCAAATAGCATAGACATCCACCTGTCTCCTTCTCTTTGTGCGAGCCATATTATGGAACATGGTGTGTCATGAGGCTAAGACCCTATTTGATCTACACGTGTTCTACATCTACAAAAAGGTGTTTTTATTTTTCTTTTGATTAAAATTCTTGTCGCAAGAGAAAAATCCCATTCTAGATATGGTTCCTAGAGTGATTCGTTCTTATGCTTTAATAATTGTTGTTATCGTATTGAAATATTATCCCATGCTTTCGTTGCACTGTTAATCCCATTATTACAAACCAAACCGGGCTTGCCCAAAGAAGAAGGGGTCTAGTCTCGATGGGTTATACACCCTGATGAAGTTTACCAACATGAGGTACAACGTTCTCACTTCAACGAGAGCCATGCACGTGACTTCAAAGACCATTTCTTCTTTACTATTGGCTTCCCACTACGAACCAACCGAACTCTCATCTTGGAATTCACCTGGGTTGGTAAGTTCTTTGTTAGATTCTCTTCCCTAGGGTTGGTAAAATTATTTTACTTAGTAGTTTTCCTTTTGTTAGGTCTCATTTTCCTTACGCTCTTTGTCCATGATTTCGAAGATCGCTTGGAGGTGATGAACACACTCTAGACGTGGAATTGGAGCAAAGCCAGCTGGTTATAAAGGACAAGCTCGTTGAAGTTAGAATCCTCAAGAGGGGATAGTGCATCAGCAACCTGGACCTAACTCATTTCAGGAACTTGACCATTTCTCAGGCGAAGGATAAAACCAACATAAATTATGTTGACAGACTCCCCCACACCCAGTATAATTAGCGACTACTGAAGGAGCGATTAGAGAATGATCAGGTTCCTCGAGCAGCCCAAGAAGCTCGGTTGGACTAGGAGCTCGCGGAAGAGCTCTAGGCGGACATAGAATCCTCTTCACAAGATCAAGGTAAATCCCTCATTATAGTTTATAATGATAAACCTATTGGAAATGGGGTAAGTCCTAACCATGTGTGGGCTTCTCCATCACTAGGCCTCACCTCAGATCATCACTGGACTCAAGAGGAGAACAAAGATTGACAAGGTATGATTGACCCTTATCTTCATCACTTGAAGAGACAATTGCCTTCTCGGGGGTTTGTTCCATTGGATGATGTGACATCCTTCCACGCCCAGTGGTTTTTCCAGTACGAGACTAACACCACTTAGGAGATAGGGAGGCTCATGAAGGAATTTGCGCACTCGATGCCTCACCTGGAAGTGTTGTCTAGTGGTGGAGCTTCTATAGAAGCCCGTGTGCTGTAGACATTACTATTACTTTTATTTTTTCATTTCCCTTGATTCTATTGGTACTAACATATTGATTCTCCATGCAAGTCATATGGGTTTGGCGAACTTTGCTCGCACCGCCAGGCGAGTCGACAAGGGTCCCAATGGATTGGAGGCTAGAGAGTCTTAACGATCCTGCGAGGGGGTAGAACCTTCTCTGCCCCTAAGAGGCAATAGAACTCATCAATCCAAGGCTAGGTGTCTCGAGGGGAGGAGACACTCGTCCTCGAAGTATCTTCAGCACCTTCCACTCCTGATACTACAGGGAGAGTTTCTGGGGTTGTTGAAATCCCTGAAGCGGATGGAGTCCTCGAGGTGGTGGAGAGCCCAATAGGCGAGAACATCCTTTGCTTTCTCATGTATCCAAAGAGGTATAAAGAGGCGCTCCTGGAGCGTTATAAGGCCATTATAGATTTGAGCTCAATAACTATTATAAGGCCATTATAGATTGACTAACTCGCGAATAATAAATCTATATTCAAATTATAGATTTGTGCTCAATAACTATTAAGTTCTAGAATTAACCTTTAAAGGGACCAATATTCGATTCGTTAGGAAAGTATTGATTCTATTATTGAAAATCATGTTCCCAACCATTGATGATACTAAATCTCCAAAAAAAACTTAACTAGCCTCATTATACTAAGAAAGCTTAACAACTGAATTAAAAGATCCAATAAGCACAAACAAGAGTTCATGACTACTTAGGATTTAGACTGATCTACAAATGATCATCTCTTATAATAAGAATTAAATCTATATGGAAAATTGTAAGTTTATAATGATAGCTAATTCATATAAGTATTGTCATATATACTCTCTATTATATACTATACATTTACCAAGATGTCTATCCACATCAGTTATTCGAATCTAGACTGCTTGCATCTCGTATGCTTAGTAAATCGTACTAGTAACCATTCATTAATTCTCTTACACATCGACTTACGACTGTCTTTGTTTGATTGGAAATCAAAATCAGTGTAACCAGCAAGGGTTAGCTCACCCCTAAATATACAAGCATATAAAATTCTCATTCCCTTAAAATACTTGAGAATGTGCTTTAATGCAAGCCAGTGTTCCAAATCACGATTTGATTCATAACGACTTAGTATCCCTATTGCATAGCATATGTTGGGCCTAGTACACAACATGGAATACATTAGACTCCTAAGTCTTGAAGCATAGGGATACTTTCTCATGTCCTCTTCTTCCTAAGGTGTCTTTTGACATTGCTCTTTGGAAAGAGCAACTCCATCTTTGGTTGGTAACTGACCCTTCTTGGAATTCTCCATAGAGAACCTTTGTAGCACCTTATCTATATAATTAGTTAGATAAAGGGCCAAGAGCTTGTTCTTCCAATCCCTTAGGATTTGGATTCCCAGAACATAGCTCGTTTCGCCGAAATCTTTCATTTGGAACTTTTTAGCTAACCACTTCTTCAAGTTTGACAACGTCTCTACAACGTTACCAATTAGGATAATGTCATCAACGTAAAGAACTAAGAAAACCACCATTTTAACTTTGACATATTTATATACACATGCTTTGTCGACATTCTGTTCGAAGCCGTATGTTTTAATTGTCTCAGCAAAGGTGATATTCCAAGATCTAGATGCTTGCTTTAATCCATAAATAGATTTCAGCAACTAAACACCTTATCATCTTCCCCATCCTTAATGAACCCTTATGGTTGTATAATATAGATACTTTAATCAAGGTATCCATTTAGAAAAGCTGTCTTGACGTCCTTTTGCCATATCATATGGTCATAGTTGGCAGCTATGGATAAGAGGATGCGAATGGATTTCAGCATTGCCACTCGAAAAAATGTTTCTTCGTAATCACACCTTCTCTTTGAGTGTATCCTTTGGGTACTCACATCCACCTCTAGCTTGTACGTTGATTGGATCACAGACATCGTTGTTGTTGTACCCTAATTTTAGCTCGAGTCATCCACTCAGTTCAGGTACAGCTGGCAAATAAATATACAAAGAAATAACAAAGGAGATGATATATGTTTATTATCCACGTAAGCAACTCCGATTTCACATGGGCACGTGTGGTGTTAGGCGTCCTGGGTTTAACCCGAGCTACAGACATGAAGGTTGCAAAGCACGAGCTTGTAATATTCAAACAATTGTCGAAGTACGAGCTCGGAGAAATATCATCCAGCTCGCGGTATCTCTGATATATTGCGTACCTCCAGATCCCCAATGACTCAGGTATTTTTATACAATTATTTATGACCAGCCTGTCATATTTAATGTCCCAGATATTAGGAGAACATTTACTTTATGATCAAATCATATCCTGGTATAAATGGAAATATTTTATATTAAATGTAATAAATATGTAAATCTATGATTGACTCACGCGGTAACCCAAACATGTCCATGGAATTTCTCTATAAATATTGAGAATATTGGACAGGAAAGGGGACGATTATTCTATAATACTAAAACTCTGGCAATATAGAGAGAGAAACAACAATAATATTGTAACACCCTGGATAGCCAAGACCGTTACACTGTGTGTTTATAAAAGTGCTAGACTTGCTAATCAAGTTGTTAAGTTGAAAACGTGTTACTGAAACCATAATGGAACTAGGGTTAAAAGATTTTGGTCTTAAAAGCAGCATTCTCTTTATAAATAAATATTCTT
This sequence comes from Humulus lupulus, assembly GCF_963169125.1. Lineage (NCBI taxonomy): Eukaryota > Viridiplantae > Streptophyta > Magnoliopsida > Rosales > Cannabaceae > Humulus > Humulus lupulus. The sequence continues at coordinate 148,148,583 of NC_084802.1, read as the reverse complement.
TGTTTACATGGGATCCCAAAAACAATCAGATTAAAATCATTTACAAAAGATTCATGACTTAAATACGATATTAGCCATACTAAGGAAATATAGACAGTTCAGCAATCCCTGTCATGATCCACTCCTTGGCCAAGGCGACCGAACAACTAACTATGTACATTAAGGCCCGCATCTCTCCATCTCAGGATTGGTCTAACTTTCCTTTGCCTTTACCTGCACCACGCAGCACTCGTGAGCCAAGGCCCATAAAGAAAACACAATAACATAGCATAAACAATCAACAGACAATTCAATATCACATATTCCATAAACATGTTCTCAACCATTTAAACATTCAGGATAATCAAGTATTCAGGATACCAAACATATCAACTCATATCATACATCAATTACAATGATAACTAGGGTTAGCGCCCACAGGCTTCACCCTCCGTTATCCCACTGACTCCGGCCCGCTTAAACCGAGCTCAGTTAATATTAAGCTCTCCTCGGCTACCAGTGGCCAAGCCGCGCCCCTGTGCGCAAATATTGTGTACGGCACCCTTAGGCCGCTATCACATGTCCCATGGCATAATACCATCATTGAAATTATACACATTCTTAAAGTCCTGTCCTTATTTTTCACAAACAAACCTTGAGCACCCCATGCCGAGTAACTAGGCCTGATAAACCCCAAATCCAGAAGCTCCTGCAACTGTATCTTCAATTCTTTCAGTTCCGTCGGTGCCATCCTATATGGTGCCCTCGACACTGGCTCTGTCCCCGGTGCCAGCTCAATAACAAACTGAATCTCTCTACACGGCGGCAACCCGGGCAAATTCTCAGCAAACACATCCAGGAACTTGCAAACAAATCTGGTCTCCTCCGGTCCTACTAGTGAAACTCTGGTGGTATCCACCACACTAGCCAGAAAGCCTATACATCCACCCTATAACAAGTCTCTGGCTCTCAACACCGATATCCTAGGCACGCGGGGACCATGCACCGCTCCCACAAAAACAAAGGGATCCTCGCCCTTTTGCTCAAAAGTCACCATCTTCTTCCTGCAGTCAATGGTAGCTCCATATCTAACCAACCAATCCATACCTAGAATCATATCAAAATCCTCCATACTCAATTCAATCAAGTCTATTGATAACTCCCTACCATCAACTATCACTGGCAGTGCTCTAATCCACCTCCTAGTTACTACTAGTTCCCCTGTAGGAAAAATAGTCCCAAACCCTGAAACACAATACTCACTAGGTCTACACAGTCTATCAATCACCTTACTAGAAACAAATGAGTGTGTAGCACCAGAGTTAATGAATACAGTAAAAGGAGTGCCAGCACTAGAAAGCTGATCTGTCACTACCGAGGGACTAGCCTCGGCCTCTGCCTGCGTCAGGGTGAACACTCAAGCTGGAGTCAAGCTGTCCACCTTCCCTGTATCTCCCTTCTTCGCTGTCGGGCAATCTTTCCTGAGGTGTCCCACCACCCCACACTCATAACAGGCCTTAGCCCGACACTTGCCAGGATGGCGTCTTCTGTACCTTGTGCACTCAGGATAAGTCCTCCATGTATCACCGCCTCCCTGACGGCCTCCCTGAGTACCCCGACCCCTCATATCAGGACCAAGAGCGATCAAAGCATCAGGAATCTTCCTCTTCAAATCACTGGGGCCTCCACCCCTACCAGAACCAGAATATGGAGGCACCGCCTTGCGACCCTCCCTCCTCACTACACTCTCCCTCCATATCTTATTCTCCGCTTCCTCAGTGGTAAGTGCTTTCTCCACAGCCTGGGCATAAGTTGTCCCTCCAGGAACTGTTGTAATTCTCACATCTCGGGCTATCATAGCATTAAGCCCTCTAATGAATCTGTCCTGCCTAGCTGCATCAGTAGGCACAAGATCTGGTGCAAATTTTGCAAGTCTATCAAACTTTAGGGCATACTCTGTAACTGTCATGATGCCCTGAACTAACCCCACAAACTCATTTATCTTCGCTGCCTGATGGCAACATTATAATACTTCTGACTGAATAGATCCTTAAATCCTTCCCAAGTCAAAGCAGTAACATCCCTGGTCTGTGATGCCACTTCCCACAAGATTCGGGCATCCTCTCTTAGCATATATGTGGCATAGGCCACTCTGTCATGCCCCTCTACCCTCATAAAATCAAGAATGGTAGTAATCATGGTCATCCACTGCTCAGCCTTCAGTGGATCTGGTCCTCCCTTAAAGATTGGGGGTTGCTGCTTCCTGAACCGCTCATACAACGGCTCCCATCTATTACCAACCTCAGCTGGCTAAATTACAGGTACCACTGCAGGTGGCACAATAGGGGCAACACTCCCAGACGGAGCCTGTTGCCGCAGAATTCGAATCTGTTCATCTTGGCTCTGAAACCGAGCCTGTATATCTGCCATCAGTTGCTGCCAGTTCTCAGGGACTAGCGGAGGGGTCTGGCCCTGATCATCATCTCTAGCCCCAGACCTGCCGGCTAGTCGCGTGGATTTTCTTGGACGCATAATTATCCAAGTCAATTTGCAATCAACAGCTCAGCAATCAGGCTATGATGACAGGGTAATAATCCTTTCATGATCCATCACTAGAACTCCAATCATTCACAAGCGATCAATTTAGAACAATTTACCCAGATATTCATCCTCATGCATAGCAGTGCTGATAAGCTTGCCTCAATAACATCATGCAATAGTCAAGGGCCAGGCCCTATCAGTATCTCATGCTCCATATTAATCAAACAGATATCAACAATCATATCTCACTCAAGTCATTTAAGCATATAATCAGGTGTACACAATTACCAAACCCTGAGTTAAGCATGTCTCTCGCGGCAAATGTACATATCTAGCCAGTCTTCATGAACCCATAAACCTAGGACGCTCTGATACCAAGTTGTAACACCCTGGATAGCCAAGACCATTACACTGTGTGTTTATAAAAGTGCTAGACTTGCTAATCAAGTCGTTAAGTTGAAAACGTGTTACTGAAACCATAATGGAACTAGGGTTAAAATATTTTGGTCTTAAAAGCAGCATTCTCTTTATAAATAAATATTCTTTGTTTACATGGGATACCAAAAACAATCAGATTAAAATCATTTACAAAAGATTCATGACTTAAATACAATATTATCCATACTAAGGCAAAATAGACAGTTCAGCGATCCCTGTCCTGATCCACTCCTTGGCCAAGGCGACCGAACAACTGACTATGTACATTCAGGCCCGCAGCTCTCCATCTCAGGACTCGTCTAACTTGCCTTTGCCTTTACCTGCACAACGCAGCACCCGTGAGCCAAAGCCCAGCAAGAAAACACAATAACATAGCATAAGAAATCAAGAGACAATTCAATATCACATATTCCATAAACATGTTCTCAACCATTTAAACATTCATGATAATCAAGTATTCATCATACCAAACATATCAACTCATATCATACATCAATTACAATGATAACTAGGGTTAGCGCCCTCAGGATGCACCCTCCGTTATCCCACTGACTCCGACCCGCTTAAACCGAGCTCAATGAATATTAAGTTGTCCTCGGCTACCAGTGACCAAGCCGCGCCCTGTGCGCAAATATTGTGTACGGCACCCTTAGGCCGCTATCACATGTCCCATGGCCTAATACCATCATTGACATTATACAGATATCGGGAGCTCTTAGTCCGATCACAAACATATAACCGGGTGCAGTTTTCTTACCATTAAATTCGCTAGCTTTGTTGACATGATTCCTTGAGCATGATCCCTCTCGAGCCCTAGCGCTCACCTAATCACAACCATAGATAAAAGTCATCACCAAACCTCAACTCCAAAACCTAGCCTCGGGACCAATCCCAAGCCCTCGGGAAGCTCCAATTCCACCAAACGGGGTGGTGGAATCGAACCCCGTACCCCCGAGCAAAAACCCTTAAAAATAACTCAAAAACCCCTTTCTGGAAACAGAGTAGCGCCACAAAACTCTAAGGAGGGCGCTACAACGCTAGAAGCAGAACCAAAATACCCTCAGCATGCTTGGCCTAGTGCAACAGTGCCCAAAGGCTAGCGCTGTAGCGCTAGTCACAGACAGGCAACACTACATTCTCCCTTACTGTGATTTCCCCGAGCCAACCCTTAACAAAACTCTTCCAATACTCAACCAAACTTAAATACAAGCTTATTAACATACTTCACTCATCCCAAGCATCCCAAATACTCAAAACCCAAGCACATGCATCCCTAATCTCAAAATTCACCATAGCTGATCCTAAACTCAGAAACTCAACAGAAACCATAGAAATCTCAGAGTTGAAACAAAAATTCCTTACCTTTAACTGGAGAGTTGATGCTAGGATACCCTCTACTCATCCTCGGCTTCCTCCTCCTCAAATCCTTGGTTCCAATTCCCTATAATTCCCCATCAATTCAGCTTAGATACCTTAGTTAAAGATTAAAACCAGAACTAAAGAAACTTCAAAGTTTTACCTCAAGTGAAAGGTTTGTTCTTGCTAAACCCTTGCCAATTCTTTAAGCCGAACTCAGAAACCTTATGGCTCAACTTAATCTAGCTCTCCTCTGAACTTTGCTCCAAGAACCCTCAAGAAAAGGGTGGAAAAAGCCTAAACCGACCTTGCCTTCCTTCTCTTCTTTCTCTTTCTTTTCATTCCTTCTTTTTCCTTCTTTTCAGACTTCTATTTTATTCTACAAACTCCACTGAGCATAAAGCCTCAGTTATGCCTATCCTTATCTGCCAAATGACCACAATACCCTTCCTTTTAACTCTAACTCTTTTAATCCACCTAGGGGTATTTTGGTCATTTCACCCAATTCCCGCTAATTCCTCGAGTGTCTCTAATATTTACCGCTTACTTCCCGATACTTAATTAATCACCAATTGTATTCCTCGATGTCAAAATATACCCCAATATATTTTCTAAATTCCCATTTATACCCCCAGGCTCACCCCGAGCCAGGTATAAATCCCCGCCGTGACTTTTTCGCTAACCTGCTCACTAAGATTGTCTCGAATCACAGATCACAATTATATCCACATAATAATGTGGTCTTAACAATTACCGCATATATATACAGTTATGCCCTCAATGGGCCAAAATTACAATTATGCCCTTTCTACCCTAATCAGGGCCTACATGCATACTAATACACATAGTCATGCATCTCAAATATTCAAATAACCATACAACATGCTTTTAATCATTAAATCACATATATTCCGATTATGCCCTCCCGGCACACTAATCAAGGCCCTTAAGCCTTATTAGTAAATTTGGGTCGTTACAACTATCCCCTCCTAATGAGAATTTCGTCCTCGAAATTTACCTGAATAACTCAGGATACTGATCCCGCATCGCTGTCTCAAGCTCCCAAGTCGCCTCCTCGACCCTACTTTTCCTCCACAACACTTTAACAAGAGGAATCGTCTTATTCCATAATACTTTATCTTTTCGATCCAAGATCTGAACTGGTTCCTCTTCATAAGCCAAATCTGTCTGTAACTCCAAGTCTTCATATCTCAACACATGAGTCACATATGAGATGTAATTCCGGAGCATAGAAACATGGAATACGTCATGAACTCCAGACAACGATGGTGGCAACGCTAATCTGTAAGCCACCTGACAAATCTTTTCCAGGATCTTCAATGGCCCAATGAATCTAGGGCTTAGCTTGCCCTTCTTTCCAAAACTCCTCACCCCTCGCAGAGGTGAAACTAGAAGGAACACGTGGTCCCCAACCCGAAACTCCACGTCCCTACGCTTAGGATCAGCGTAGCTTTTCTGTCTGCTCTGAGAGGCGAGCATTCTAGCTTGAATCTTCTCTATAGCTTCATTAGTCCTCTAAACCATATCTGGCCCCAAATATCTCCTCTCACCCATCTCATCCCAATGAATGGGTGATCTACACTTCCTCCCATACAACACCTCATAGGGAGCCACTCTAATCATCGACTAATAACTATTGTTATATGAAAATTCAATCAACGGAAGATACTTACTCCACGAAGCTTCAAAGTCAATCACACACGCTCTGAGCATATCTTCCAATTCCTAAATCGTCCTCTCAGATTGTCCATCAGTCTAAGGATGAAAGGCTGCACTAAACTTCAACTGAGTCCCCAAAGCCTTCTGCAGACCACCCCAAAACTTGGAAGTGAAGATAGGATCCCAGTCTGACACTATAGACTTAGGGACCCCATGGAGACGTACGATCTCCCTCACATACAACTCAGAATACTGATCCATAGTATATATTGATCTTACTGGAAGAAAATGGGCTGACTTGGTGTACCTGTCTACTATCACCCACATCGAGTCATGAAGCCCCACTGTCCTGGGTAAACCTCACACAAAATCCATAGTAATGTCCTCCCATTTCCATTCAGGAATACCAGAAGGCTGAAGCAACCCTGCTGGTCGCTGATGCTCAGCTTTCACCTGCTGACAAGTTAAGCATCTGGCAACGTACTCCACCACATCCTTCTTCATCCCGGGCAACCAATACAACGTCCGTAAATCTTGGTACATCTTCGTGGTAACCGGATGAAGCGAGTACGGCGTCGTATGAGACTCATCTAGTATCTCTCGTCTGATTCCCTCATCAGCTGGAACACATATCCATCCCTGATATCGAAGTAACCCAACCTCAGAAACAGAATAGCCCTTAGCTACTCCCGCTAAGACATCCTCCCTAATCCTCTGTAACTGAGCATCTGCCAACATTCCTTCTCTGATCCGCTCTAGCAGAGTCGATTGCAGAGTAATATTTGCCAACTGGCCTACCACTAACTCTATCCCTGCTCTGACCATCGCATCAGCTAACTCTCTTGAGATCTGAATGGAACTATATAACCTGGACCTCTCCGGCTCAATGCATCCGCCACCACATTGGCTTTCCCCGGATGGTAAAGAATGTCACAATCATAGTCCTTTACAAACTCCAGCCAATGCCTCTGTCTCATGTTCAGGTCCTTTTGTGTAAAGAAATACTTCAGACTCTTATGGCCAGTGTATACCTCGCACTTCTCCCCATACAAATAATGTCACCAAATCTTCAGTGCAAATACCACCGCTGCTAGCTCCAAATCATGGGTAGGATATTGCTGCTCATACTCCTTTAGCTGTCGTGATGCATAAGCTATAACCTTCTCATTCTGCATCAACACACAGCCTAAACATAACCTTGATGCATCGCAGTAAACAACAAACTTCCCTTCCCCCGAAGGAAGACTCAACACTGGCGCTGTAATAAGCCGTCGCTTCAGCTCTTGAAAACTGTCTTCGCACTTGTCTGACCAGATAAATTTTAGATTCTTCCGTGACAATTTTTTCATCGGTGCTGCTTTCTTCGAAAAGCCTTCTACAAACCGTCTGTAGTAACCTGCCAACCCAAGAAAACTCCGCACCTCCGAGGCGTTCCTTGGCCTCGACCAATCCCTAACCGCCTCTACCTTAGACGGATCCACCTTAATCCCATATGCACCCACAATATGTCCAAGGAATGTCACTTCTGGTAACCAAAATTCACATTTCTTAAAATTGGCGTACAGCTGATGCTCCCTCAACCTCTGTAAAACATGTTGAAGATGAAGCTCGTGCTCTGCCTCTGAACTGGAATACACCAAGATGTCATCGATGAAGACAATAACAAATTGATCTAGGAAGTCCTTGAACACCCTGTTCATCATATCCATAAAGGCTGCTGGGGCATTGGTCAAACGAAACGACATGACCAAAAACTCATAGTGCCCATACCGCATTCAGAAGGCCGTCTTAGGTATATCCTTATCCTTGATCTGTAGCTGGTGATAACCAGATCGAAGATCAATCTTTGAGAACACCGTCTTACCCTGCAGCTGGTCGAACAAGTCATCAATCCTTGGTAGGGGATACTTATTCTTGATAGTCAACTTATTCAATTCCCGGTAGTCCCGTCCTTATTTTTCACAAACAAAACTGGAGCACCCCATGGTGAGTAACTAGGCCTAATGAACCCCAAATCTAGAAGCTCCTACAACTGTATCTTCAATTCTTTCAGTTCCACCGGTGCCATCCTATATAGTGCCCTCGACACTGGCTCTGTCCCCGGTGCCAGCTCAATAACAAACTGAATCTCTCTACACGGTGGCAACCCGGGCAAATCCTCAGGAAACACATCCAGGAACTCACAAACCAATCTGGTCTCCTTCGATCCTACTGGTGAAACTCTGGTGGTATCCACCACATTAGCCAGAAAGCCTATACATCCACCCTGTAACAAGTCTCTGGCTCTCAACGCCGATATCCTGGGCACGCGGGGTCCATGCACCGCTCCCACAAAAACAAAGGGATCTTCGCCCTCTGGCTCAAAAGTCACCATCTTCTTCCTGCAGTCAATGGTAGCTCCATATCTACCCAACCAATCCATACCTAGAATCATATCAAAATCCTCCATACTCAATTCAATCAAATCTACTGATAACTCCCTACCATCAACTATCACTCGAATCACAGATCACAAATGTATCCACATAATAATGGGCTCTCAACAGTTACCACATATATATATAGTTATGTCCTCAATGGGCCAAAATTACAATTATGCCATTTCTACCCTAATCAGGGCCTACATGCATACTAATACACATAGTCATGCATCTCAAATATTCAAATAACCATACAACATGCTTTTAATCATTAAATCACATATATTATGATTATGCCCTCCCGGCACACTAATCAAGGCCCTTAAGCCCTATTAGTAAATTTGGGTCGTTACAAATATAGACTCGTGGACTAGGTGGATTTTAACCACCGAACAACGTAAAATGTTTGTGTTCTTGTGAGTTCATTTAATCTTTCGTTATGCTTTATTATTAAGCACTAATTAACCTTATTATTTCTTAAAAACACTATTGGCGAAAAATCGCGTCAACAACTGTGTACAAGATCTAAAGGCTTTTTAACTCTATTGCCTTTCACTAAGAAATGATGTTTGGTCATTTTTCCTTATAGACAAGACTCACAAACCGAAAGAGTTCCAATTCCTAGATCCCTAAATGGTCCATCTTTTTGTTGGGGTTTTATGCCCTAATTAAAACCCAATTTTTTGTAATCTAATTTTATTATCAATAAAAGAATAGAAATCGTTTTTTGACATGGTCAATCACTTTTCTCAAATGTTTTAATTTCATAAATTTTTTTTCATATAAACTTCTATTAAAACTCGAACATATAGCTAATCATATTTATATTGATGTAATCACCATGGAATATAAATATGATTATATGTTCAAAAATAAGTTAGTCCTAAGAATAGTCAGTGCACAAAATTTACACTGACATGCCAATCGACGATATGATCTACTTACACATTGTACTGTTATGTTCTTTCCATAACATTGGTAAACTAAATAAGATCGAATGTATTTGTTACATCGGACGGGAACGATATTGATAGTCGATAAGATAAGAAGACATATCGTTATTATCTATTATTGTCATATCATATAGTTTACCATAGGTCAATTCAATCTCAATTCTGAGTGGTTAGTATTCTAACTAAATGTATTATTTCAGATCTTCGACTTGTTCGTTACCAGCTTACCCTACGGACTAACAATTATTTACATCTTGGGAACTGAGTAGTATAATTGAGTGGGAGTGTTAATCATAGATATGAACATCTATAACTTCTGATGAGGAAGTAAAACAATGGTTTTCTTTTAGTTTAGTTCAAGGTGCTAAATGATAGAGATCTCATTTCAGTAATTAATATTAGTTTACTGAAATATCATAAACAAGGAACTATATGTTTTAAGGATAAAATACAATGAGGGGTAAAATGGTATTTTAGTCCCATCTAGTTATAGACCATCTATAAAGGATTGAATGATAATTATGGTTGTAAGAATGGATAACTAATAACGTATCTATATTGCTTATAGAGTGTTCTATAAATTCAAGAGTGCAATTCAGAGTCTTTAGTGGAGTCACGAGGAATTAATAAGTTAGTAAATTTATTTGTTAAATTTATGATAACTTATTGGAGCTTGATTTCATAGGCCCATGGTCCCCATAGTACCTTTGATAAAATCATCTAGATAGTCTCAATTAATTGATGTATTCATCAATTAGAATTATTAAAGTTGACCAGGTCAATATTAGATAATTTCACATAGTTATGAAATTTAGAGAAGAAAAGAGATTATAAGGCAGATTTATTAATTAAGACAAATTGGTGCTAAATTAATAAATAAGTTTAAATCAAGGTTCAAATTATAAATAATTAATTTGATAAATGATTTAAATAATTATTTAATTAATTAATTAATAGAAAATAATATGGGTCTTTAATTTAGATCCAGTGGGCTTATAATAAAATCAGAAATTTCACGGGCCTATAGCCCATGAGAATTCAAACCTATGGGCTGTAATTTCCTATTATTTAATTGATTTTTTAATTAAATAAGTGACCTGATTTAGCATCTAAAAGGAATGCTAAGTGAGAGATGAAAATAGATGATCAGAAGATCTATTTTTGATACTTTAGGATTTTAGACTCTCTCTACAACAAATGCCATTTTCTAAGCCTCTATATTCTCTTTTCTTCTTCTCTCTATATCTATCTCATATGTTGAGAATTGCCCACTCTACTCTAGTTGATTCTTAGGATACTGTTTGTGAAGAAATTGGAAGATCGGTTCAGTTTCATGGTTATACCCTGCGATAGAAAGGATACAATGGTTAGAGAAACTGAAGGATTGACTTATTCATTCCGCTACATATAATGTAAGTGTTCTTATCATTATCTCTGTTTAAATTCAATTATAGAAACATGTTCTAGGTTTTCTTATATTATTTTGTTTAATATATGATTTCCATGAAAATAAATAAGATCCTGTATAAGGATTCCCAACAACTGGCCTTATAGGCTTTGGTAATGTTTATTTTCAAGCATGAACATGGTAAAATTGAATTATTGGATGTGTTGAGCAATTGGATGGATTTCATGGTTTTTTATGAAGCATTTTGAATTTGATGTGATTATTGGAAATTTGGGATATTTTGTTTTGTTTTCTATGAAATTAATTTTTCAAATGCTTTATTTGGTATAAAACATTGTAAAAATTATTTATAAAACGTTGTTGGGTTGAAAAATTACACAAAAAATTTTTGAATTTTTTTTTGGCCTGCAAGGTCCACCTGTGTGTGCATCTGCGCTCTGCCCCCACCCCTTACGTGCATCCCTTGGCGTCGCCCACCCGCGCGCGCACACGCCTCAGTGCAGCCCCACCCCCGCGCGCGCACCCCTCGGCGTAGCCACACCGCGCGCGCGTACCCTCGGCACAACTCTCACTGGAGCACATGTCCCTCGGCAGCCAGCTTCCCTGCGCGCGCGTCTCCCAGTAGCCGCGGTGAACAACCCCAAAAATATCAAATTTATTTTATCTTTTAAAAATATTTTTTAAAATAAGCTATTTTTGTTGTTTGTTATTTAAAAATTAGATATTTTCTACAAAGTTTCAAATTCAAATTGAAAAATAGGTTAAATAATTAATTTTAAATATTTTAATATATTTAAATAAATAATTAATTTTTTAATTACTTGTTATTTTTATTATCTTTTATTTGAAAATATTAATATTTGATTATTCTATGGAGTTTAATATTTAAATTATCTGAAATTTGAAAATTTGTTGACTAGATATTTTTATGGATATTTGAATTTGTTTAACTATTTAAGATATTTTAGGTTTGTTATAACTATTAATATTTTATTTTTTAATAAATTTTTAAGATATTTTCTTATAGTTGTAACATAAGATATTTTTTGAAAAATAGTTAATGATACATTTTTAAAAATTTTAAATTGGTTAAATTTAAAAAATATCACCCTTTTCAAACCAATTAACAAAATAGTTTTTTTAATTGTTAGTAAATGAGATTTAAATTTACTTTAGGTTAATTGTAGATAAATCCTATTAAAATTAAATTAATATTTTTAAAATAACCTAAAAGAAGTTGATTGTTTGTAAATGAAATTTAAATTAACTTTTGTTAATTGTCGATAAATTACATTTAATTCATTTATTTATTTTCACAAAAATTTAATTAATTCGAATTTTTGATAAATCATAGAAAATTAATTGTTTTGTTTTTGCAAATGAAGTAAATTGTAGTATTTTTGCATAAATTCATAGACTTGCTCATATAGTAACATGATTAGGACCATCCAATTATAACATGTCTATTTACATAGATGTGTTATTTTTGCCATTGGGCTTAGATGCATATAGTGACCCATGTGTTTGCATAATATATGGTATATGGCTAAATAAAATATTCATAAAATTATAGGTTTTATTTGGGTCCATTAGAAAATGTAAAGTTAAAATTTTTCTCTTGTGGGTCATTCCACTTATGAAGACCTATTTGTTTTGTATGACTATAGTGAGTCTAATCAATTAATAACAATTAATAAAACGAAGGTAAAATTCCTGTCTTTTGGATCTTGTATGGAAATTTGGGGTCCCTAGTAGTAAGAACAACATACTGGACACATTCCTCTTCCATACAAGCCAAATTATTAAGGTCTATTTGCCTGAGTTGGACTTAATTGTATATATTCATTATAATAGTTAAATCTAAATATTGATTAGCAACAAATTAATTCTAATTTAATTGAATTTGTTTCAATGTGACACTTTAGAAATAACAGAAAATTATAGGACCTTGGTTTTGAAATTTTATTTTTACAATGTTTTGGAGAGCCATAGTTATTAATTTTTAAGAATTAATAATAAAAATACTATTTTTAATTAAAATTATTTTAAGAATTATATTCAATCTCCAACATTAGTATAGCAAGGCCAATAGCTTAATGGGGCTTTGAGATGATTTGATTCGCCCCCCTACGGAAGGTGTTCATTAGCTATTTTAACAAGGTTAGATTTCAAAAGATAAATAATTATAGGTCAAATTCTACTAGACTCGCCCCTACGGTGACTACTAGGACTAAATCTATGATTATCGAAACCGTGTCTAGCTCATAAAATAAGAAATTTTATTTTCTTATTTTGATCGAATAGTAGGTTGTTAATAATGGTGTCCATTATTAAATGAGTTTACAACTATATTTATCTAATGATATTTCTTTGACTCTCACCAACCGGGACAACATATCATAGATTAGTTAAAAACCTAGAGAAATAGAGATATGATTATTTTGGTATTTTTTCTATATCTAACATATTTTAAGGTATATGTTGGTCTATTTCTTGAGCCATAATCCCATGGCTTCATCCAATCGCTGCTTTAAGCTTGCCTTTAGGGTTTTGTTTACAGCCTCGTCCTGCCCATTAGCTTGCAGGTACACTACTGACGAGAAACTCTTGGTTATGTCGTATTTCTCACAAAAGTTTGTAAAGAGATCGCTGTCGAACTGAGTTCTGTTGTCACAGACGACTTTCTTTAGGAGCCCGAAATGGTATATGATGTTCTTTACAACAAAATCCAGGACTCTCTTCAAGATGATGGTCTCTAGAGCCTCATCCTCGACTCACTTCGTGAAGTAGTTGATGGAAACAACTTCATAACAAACTCCTCCTTTCCCTTTAGGTAAAGAACCAATCAAGTTGATTCCCCATACTACAAATGGCAAGGGGGATGAGATCATGGTTAACTAAATGGGTGCTGCCTGAGCAATGGTGGCGAAACATTGGCACTTGTCGCATTTCTACACGTATGAGGCCGAATCCCTTTTCAGCATAGGCAAAAAATAGCACTGTCTTAATATCATTAGAGCCAATCTTTTTGCCTCAGCATGGTCTCCGCAAAAGCCTTTGTGTATTTCCTGCAAGATAATCTGCACTTCCTCGGGCAGAACACACCGCAAGAGGTAGCGAATATCGTTGTCAATATAGGGTCCCTTCAGCCATATCATACCGCAAAGCTTGATATAGCAATTTTTTTGTGTCCTTTCGATCGCCTGGTAGTTTATCAGTTGTTAGGTACTCCACAATGGGGGTCATCCAGGTCGATTTAATGTCAGTCATTCCAACCTCAAGAGATGATGCTATTATGCTTGGTTGTTCGAAGAACTCCACAAGAACTACGTTCAGTGTGTCCACCTCTTTGGTGGTGGCAAGGCGAGCTGAAACATTGGCTTTATAATTCTATTCGCGGGGTACTTGTTCAACGAAGCAAAACTCAAATTCAGACAACACACCTTTAACCTTAGCTAAGTATGCCGCCATTTTGTTACCGCGAGCCTGGTACACCCCAAATATTGGATTAACCATGAGCTAGGGATCACTATAGCATTGGATTGCCTTTAGTTCTTTCGCCACCCTTATTCCTGCCAATAGAGCTTCGTACTCTGCCACATTGTAGGATGCTTCAAACACGAGTCTAAGAGATGTATGGAGTAGATGCTCCTTAGGTAAGATCAGAATTGTCCCACCTTTTGATCCATTTTCGTTATAGGATCCATCAACGATGATCTTCCACAACTCTTGCACTATTCTTGTAACGACCTAAAAATTTCTATTAAGGCTTGGAGCCTTGATTAGTGTGTCTGGAGGGCAATAATTGTTATAGTGCATTAATTTATGTGAATTTAAATGAATATGTGGTTAGTATGCATGTTTAGGTGAAATAAATATGTATGTGGACCCCATTTGTATGATAAGGGTAAATTGGTAATTTTAGCCCACTGAGGGCATATATGGGATAATTGTATTATGTGATTTTTACCACGTGAGTGTGGTGTTATTATTGTGATGCATGTGCCGAGACGGTCCTGGAAAGCTAGTTAACTCAAAAGTCACAACGGGATTTTATACCCGGCTCGGGAGGAGCCTAGGGGTATTTCGGGGATTTTGTAACTTAGTTCTTGAGAGATTATGGTAACTGGTAATATGGTAACTTATGTAACTGTTAGTAACCATAGAGAGTAACAGGTTTAGATGGAAAAATGGTAGAATTGTAATGAATAGGAAATGACAAGTGAGCCCTTGAGGTTTAGTTAGGAAAGGATAAGTAAGGAGGGGTAAAATGGTCATTTGGCAAGGGGTTTAGAAAAATTGCAGCTGGGTTATATGGGGTACTCGGTTTAGGCTTGTCATTTTTTGGTTTTGATAAAATTAGAAGAGAAGAAAAGAAAAACTAGAAGAAGTAAAGCTAGGGCAAGAAGAAGAAGAAGAGGAGAAGGAGCTGAAATTTGGAGATGAATCAAGGAAGCAAAGGGTGAATTCTCCACTTATGGTAAGGATTCTATGCAATTTTAAGATTTGTTTCTGTTGTGGTTTAGGAAATTTGAAGCATGGTTTAAGTTTTTCAAGCTTTGGTTTATGGGTTTAAATTTCTGAAGTTGAAATCAAATGGGTGGATTTTGAGTGTGATTGTGTTATTGAGCTGGGTTATGATGTTTATGGGTTGTTGAATGGTCTATTTGGAGTTTTGAGTAGGTTTTGGGTCTTAGGTATGAGTTTGGGATGATTTGGGAGTGTTTTGGCTCGAGGAGATGCAGGGGAAAAACCCAGATTTCTGGATTCGCGTAGGAGCGTCGCGACCCTGTTCTTCGGCGCTGCGGCGCGAGGTTGCATCAGGAGGAGGGCAAGCCGCTGGGAGCCGCGACCCTTGAAGGGAGTGCCGCGGCCCTAGGCCAATTTTGACAGCCAAAAATTGGGTTTTTAGGGCTTTTGCCCTTGGACTCGGGGGATGGTTCCAATGTATTATTTTAAGGAATTAGAGGTCCCGAGAGTGCGGGATTGGTCCCAGGAAGTGGTTTTGGGTTAGTTAGTATTAAAAAAAGTGTTTTATGTGTGTTGTGACTAGGATTTCGGAGAGGCTCGTGCTAGAGGACCGTGCTTGTGGCTTTGGTGCATCGGAAAGCTTGGGATACAGGTAAGAAAAACTGTAGCACCCATAGGACAGGGCATGGACCCATAGTGTTAATGCAGGGCACGGCCCTAAATAGTATTACATGATTATGGTATAGTTTTTATTGAATTGTTATATGTTTGAATGTTATTTGAATTATACTATATGTGATTGTAGTAGCGAGAACGGCAAAGGTGCCAAGAACGGCAAACGAGCCGAGAACGGCAAAGGTGTCGAGAACGGAAAATGAGCCGAGAACGGCAAAGGAGCCGCGAATGGCAGCAGGGCCGGGAGTAACACTTAGCACATGGAGTGTTTGTTTAATTTAATGGACTACTTGGATTATCTGATAGATTGATTATATATATATATGCATATGATTTGCACTGTATGAGTTTTCTTGCTGGGCTTCGGCTCACGGGTGCTCGGTGTTGCAGGTAAGGGCAAAGAATGAGTCAACCAGCCATGAGTACGGAGAGCATGAAGCGATGTGTACATGTTTGGCCTGCCCGACTGCTTTAGTTGGGGGTATTTACGAAAAATGGCTGTAAACTTATTTTAAGTTGTAAATAGTTTTCAAACCTTATGTTGGGATCCCAAATGTTAAATACTAGAAGTTTTCAATGAAACACCGCATTTTCTTAAAGATTACAGCCTTGACTTTTGCTTAGTCACACTTTTGTTTTAAAAACCCCGGTTAGCGGGTTCTTTGCACAAAGTTTCTTTTAAAACTCACTTAGTAATGGCTCTAAGGTAGTAGGGCGTTACAACTTGGTATCATAGCGAGCCAAGGTTTATTGGTTCTGGAGATTGACCGAACATGTACGCTCGCTGTCAGTGACAAGCTCGACTCAGGGTTGGCTTGTATGAATGATTGACATGCTTGAACATATGTTTGAATGCCCTGTTTTCCTGCTTATTTATATTGAGCATGATGAATGAGTTGACATATGCATGAGATGCTGTTAGGGCTTGGCCCTTGACTATTGCATGTTGAGATTAAAGCATGCTGAATGACATTATTATGCATGTGGATGAATATTGGGATAACAACTTGCATATTGAATGTATGTGGTTAATTGTCTGAATTGAATTCGTATGTAGTATATGTTTATTGGCTTGTATGAAGCATGTTGAGACTTGGGTATACTTGGTGATGTTAAAATCTGGTAACTAAATGTATATCATTGTGGATTTGGCCTAAATATGCTTTGTGTGTGCATGATATCTGTGGATATTTGGATCTAGTTGTGGTTTGGTTCAGAGTGTGAACCCCGAGGTTGAACAGTTTGGTCACCGGTGGAAGATGAATTCTAGTTGTTTGTGCCTAGGTTGGTTAAGTGGGCTTGGTGTTGTTTTGTAGGGGGGATTTTTGGTAATAGTTGGAGTGGGAGACCTCCATCTACCCCTGAAAGATGCAGTAAACGATTTCCAATGTGTGAGCAGGCTGTGGAATTTAACAGTTGAGATGGGACAGAGGAGTAATGGACTTCTCTAGGAAAGAGCAGCTTTGTGTGCTTGGATAAGAATAAGGTTACCAGTATTAGCTTATTGGGAGGATATGGACAGACAAGGGTGTTATGTGAAAGGCTTAATGGGTGTTATCCTCTGGTTCTGAGGAAAGTTTGGGTTAACAAAGAAATTATCAGTGGATGGGCAAACTTAATTCCACCCTTGGTTATAAGAGGATGAGAGCCCATGACTAAAGGGTTGTGTTAAGTATTGTGCTAAAAGGATGCCTGGAAACGGCACTTGGGCTGAGGCATAGGCGTAATGGGTTGGAAAGAACCTAGATGATGAAATGTTAGAAGAGATTATAAAGACATGATTTGAACTATGGAGACTGGTGGACTTATAAGTTTGGTTTGGACTGATAGGGTAACAACAGTGTAAATCAATGGGTTTGGTGAATCGGGTAATTCATATCGGGAATTTATACTGACGGATGTATCCGGAAAGGATGGCGACCCATTTAAAGATTAACTCTGGGATAGTCCAAGGTATTTGGGTCGCTCTGATGTAAGAATTTATCGTCTGTATGTGGATGGCAGAGAGGGCCATGTTGTTCGAGGAACTGATGGTTGATGTATAGAGCATGGGTGCTAGAGCCGCAATGGCAGTGCTTCCTTTGATGGAGTTAGTTAAGATAGATTCGTGATAATCAAGTTAAAAGAACCCCGGATAGTTCTGTGGCTTCTGGTTTTGCCAGAAAGGGGGGAAAAGTCTGATTGATAAGATGGTACTTTTATTGATACAATGCAGCAAGGATAGATTCTCAATTTTTGAGGTAGAAGGACCCCAGACAGTGCTTGGGCACCTAATTTGAGATTGGAAAGAAGCCTGATTGAAAAGGTAGTTATCAAGATGGTGACAGGAACCAGGGAGGTTATTTGGTATGCACATGAGGGAGAGGATGCCACCTGAGAGGAGGTCAGGTGAAGGCATGACTTCTACATAGAATGACTCGATATGTGTAACGACCCAAATTCGCTATTAAGGCTTAAGGGCCTTGACTAGTGTGCCTGGAGGGCATAATGGGAATTATGTGTGATTTTTATGTTTAAGATTCATGATTATGATTTTAAGCATGTTTTATGACTATGTGAATTATGTTATGTGATAATTATGATGTGTGAATTGTACCACGTGGATGCTGTGATACCAATGTGATGCACGTGCCGAGACGGTCCTAGAAAACTAGATAATGGTAACTGGTGATTTGGTAACCTACGTAATTGTAGAAACCATAGAGAGTAACAGGTTTTATTGGGAAAGTGGTAGAATTGCAAAGCTGATGAAAGGACTAGTATGCCCTTTGAGGTTTAGTTAGGAAGGGGTATTAGTGGAAGGGTAGAATAGTCATTTGGTAGGATAAATGACCATTAGCTGAAGGGAAAAGATCATATACGTATAACACTTGGAGAAATGGGTTTATGCTGAAATTGGAGACCTAGAGGAAGAGCAAAACTAAGAAGAAGAAGGGAGAAGCTGATTTTAGCTTTTGGAAGAAGAATTAAGGGTGATTGAAGTTGTCAAGCAAGCTTAGATCAAGAATACTCAGAGGTAAGATTTTGATTATGATATATCTAAGTTCTAAGTCTGAAATTTTAGATAATGAATGTGAATTGAGGCAAGTTGGTGGTTGGTTTTATGTGATTTCAGAATTGGGAAAATCAAGGGGGAAGGAGGTTTAGAGCTGGAGGTTGGACTCATCACTCAAGGTAAGGTCTCTGTGTGTTTATTAGGCTTGTTTCTGTTAAGGTATAGGGAGTTTGGAGTGTGGTTTGTGTTTGAGTTCAAGCTGTTCTTAATTTTCTGGTTTGAGTTGTTAAGTGTGAAATTCAAGAGTGAATTCTAGGATTGAAGGTGTGAGTGAGCTTGGGCATGATGTTTTTGGGTTGTTGTGAGGTTTATTAAGGGTTTAGAGTTGGTTTTGGGACTTAGGATGGACTTTGGGGTGATTTGGAGAGGTTGAAGCTCGGGAAAACGCGAAGGAAAAACCCAGAATTCTGGGCTGCGAAGGCGTGCCGCGGCACGGGTTTTGTGTGCCGCGGCGTGGAGTCCCTGACTGATGGGTGCCGCGGCACAAGGCCAATTTCAGGACATCAATTTTGGCAATTTTAGGCCTTTGCTCCGGGGATTCGGGGGATGTCTCCGGGGTATGGTTTTAAGGTTTTGGGGGTCCCGAGAGTGTGGGTTAGGTTCCGGGAAGGTAGCTTTGGATTGACTAGTGACAAAGGATGTTTCATTTGTGTAGTGATTAGGACTTTGGAGAGGCTCGGGGTAGAGGACCGTGCTCGCGGCTTCGTGGCATCGGAAACCAATGAATTGAAAGGTAAGAAAGCTGCACCTGAGTATGTGGTTAGGTTGGGACTAAGTGCTCCCTATGTATGTATGCACTGTTATGTGAATGTGAATAATCATGTGGACACGATGGGACTAAGAGCTCCCTATATTTGTATATCATGTCGTGTGATGGTATTATTATGCCATAGGACATGCGATTACCGGCCTAAGGGTGTCGGGATCAATATTTGCGCATTGAGGCGCGGTTCGGCCACTGGGAGCTGAGGCAGCTTATTTATCACTGAGCTTGGTTGAGCTGGCCAGAGTCAGTGAGTATTACACTGGGGGCGGCCCTAATGAGTCGTAGATAGTGTGTTAAATAGAGGGTGCGACTAAGGGCGCCAACCCTGAATGTTGTTTGATGGATATGACAATCTATTTGTTATGAACGTGAATATTGTGCTATGAATATAAATTGATTGACTGTCTGGATGACAAACTGTTATTACTGATTGGATAAATGTTATGAAATGTTGAATTCTTGGTTGAGCATTGTGAAATATTTGATAAGTGTTGCTGATCTTGCTATGTTATTATGCTTTCTTGCTGGGCCTTAGCTCACGGGTGCTACGTGGTGCAGGTAAAGGCAAGGGCAAGCTGGACCAAGCCCGAGGTGGAGAGCTCCAAGGTGGAATGTACATAGCTAGCTGTTCGATCACCACGATCGAAGAGTGGACCAGGACAGGGACTACCTAATTGCTTGTTTTACCTTAGTATGGCTGGTTATTGTATCTGAGTCTTGCAACTTCTATAAACGATCTTTATACTGGTTTTTATTTGGGATCCCGTGTAACCATATAATGTTTCTTAATGAAAAATGTGGTTTTTGATACCAAAACGCTTTTAACCCTAGTTCCTTTGTAGCTTCTACAACACGATTTTAATTAAATGACTTGATTAGCAAGTCTGGCACTTTTTAAACACACAGTGTAACGGTCTTGGCTATCCAGGGCATTACAATATGTTAGGATGGATTTCCCATGGTGAGGGAACGGAGAACTAGAATGCATCGATACATTCAAAGTTCGAGGCTGATTCCTCGAGGATGAGTATTTAACTGACTGGTTTATGCTTTGGTCATTTAACGAACTGGAAGAACTTGGTGCTGAGAATGTTCCGAGAGGGAGATGGACATAGAGAGGTTGCCTCAAAGGTGCTATTCGAGAGGCTGATGATAGTAACGCTTATTGAGAAGAAATTTGAAACTCTGGCAGATGGATTGGGATGCAAGTGATCAAGAAGTGCATAGTATACGACAGAGTTTGTCTTAAGGGAGCCTTAGCATGGGTCACAGTGAGAGAGCTAATCAGTTAAGAAATAACCATGGATTGTAGAGGATATCATCTCGAGTATGTGAATGAGACTGAGTGGAAACTGAACTGATCAGTGGGAAAATTATGTGGGTATGTAAAGAAAGATTTGGGGGTACTTCAAGGTTGGACTACAGATAGGATTGGTATAAGGAATGTTGTAAAAGATGGTTTTGGCTGACAGAAAAATCTATTGAAGCAATCGAAGGAACTTGACCCTGGAGTAGCCAGAGTGTTATACTGCGGGGATTGTTAGCATCGTCGGGTTAGAACGAAAAGTACAATGTTGGATACAAGATGGGACGATGTCTCCAAGAGTTGATCTATGACCTGGTTATTACCAGCTGGAAACCAAGGATAGAGACATTTCGTGAATTTGTCTACTTTGCACCGGGTAGGGTGTGAGGAGTTGGTGACAAAGATTCTACAATGGTTCAAGCTACAGCAGCACAGGTAAGTTCTTTAGGCAGAGAATGCATGAACGGTATGGGCAAGTCCCCTTCTAGCTCACGAGCAGTACGTGTGGATTACTCCCAGACAGAAATGATGAGCAAATTATTATGCTGAAGACGTTAGTACCCAGGAGGCAGGGTCACAGGTAAGGTTCTATGAAGTGTCAGTTTGGGTTTCGTGAGGAGTACTCAAAGTAGAGCTACAAGAAGAAAGGATAGGTATGAGAATATTTGATCTGAAGTCACAAAGGAGCTAATGAAGAACGTTTGAAGAACAGAAAGCATAACCGAATTGGCAAGCGCCTCAGCTATCGCATAAGTATCTCCGCAGACAGCTACATCAAAGACGGGAAGAACAGTAAAACTTGAAGTTAGACGGAATGAATGGTGTTAAATTGGAGTTCAGTAGATAAGGTAAGAGTTGATTGGTACCTGGTGATGCAGATATATGGGTGTGTTATAGTTAAGTATTAAGGAATAGCCTAACGGACCTGATCTATGATGAGGATATGGAAATGTGGGAGTGCATCACGGATTGGGCACGCCCAGGCGCAAATTGACGCGAGGATGGATCAAACGTTGCGGGAGGTGAAAGAATGGAACATGGTTGATATACTTGGAACGTTAGGTTGACAGTTATGCATGGCATAAGGTACTTGAGTGTTGGGTATTAGGAAGAAAGATAACATTGAGACCCAGATTTAGTGAAAAGTAATAGATGGGTGATTGGTGTTTGAAATCCTCGATTGTACGAGGGGGAAATTTAATTGGAGGCGGAACTCCTAACTGGGAGGTGTGTGGCAGTCAAGGAATGATGCTGTAAATTGTAATGGAGTGGACAAGGCAATGACTGAGATTGGCATAGCGTTAGTATGTAATGATAAACTGGTGAGTATCACTGATCTTTGGAATCCAAAATGTGGGCTTGGGTTGAAACAGGGAAGAACCCTGTCAAGGTGGTACAAGTTAGGGTACCAGGATCGAAAGAAGGATCCCAATTAGAATTTGGCATATGACTGAGGATTCTGAATGGGTAAAATTCCACCTCTTGGGGTACGTTGTACCGGGAGGGTTGAACAGGTGAGAGAATTTAGTGTTTTCTTTGGTCACTGAGGGGTTAAGTGATGTGGTGGTGTATCGTGGGAATAGACCACATTAGACCTTATGTAAGGTGTTTGGACATAAAAAATTTTAACTCAGTTGATGGAGTTAATATAGTTGGGTCAAGTGAACTGGTTTCAGGGTAGAACGCCGATGACATTGAATTGAGACCCTATAGTATTCAAATTTTTTGGAAAGAAACTAGAGAACAAAGAGAACAGAGTGGGAACCCAGAATTATCAGTTGATTGCAAGTGGAATAGCAGTCTGAAAGCGTATCAGATATCTTATAGAATTAAGCATTGACTATGCGAATGCTTGAGGTACTAAGGGAAGTGTAATCCCTGATATGTTAGTCGTGGTGGCAATTGCTGGCGTCTTATTAAAGTAACACGACATAGGACATGGTAAGAGGTGAAAGATAGTGAATACTACGATTTGGCATTGGTTCAGAGAGAAAGCCAAAAGAGGTTGTTAGAATTCTTAAGGCAGGAGTGTTTGCCTATCTGGAAGAATAAAGGAACTCGTAAACTGTTAAATTTTGGGAAAATAAAGTTGCAGGTTGAGAGATTTGTATATCTCTAAGTAATAGGAGACGAGGATTAGTATTTTGTTCAGAGAAAGAAAGAGGAGTTCTGACTCCTGATTCAACATAAGTTCTGAAATTGTATCGAGGGTTAGGCCAGGGGCCTATAAATTGATCTCACCCTAGTAGGTTGATGACTATTGGGAATCTATGGAATCAGGAATAAGACATTGAGGTGATTATGGTAATCTAAGTAGACCTTGAAGCTTTAGCAAGGTTCGGTGCAAGTAAGGAGCTAATGAAAGTATGGCTATTAGACAAGATCTCGCGAGATAAGATTGTTACTCTTGTAAGAGTGTCGTCGAGAAATAAAGTAAAGGTGGTGGACCTTGGAAATTATGGTCAGAGGTGCGGGTTACTGACTGATGTGTTTGGGTAAATTTCGAGGACAAAATTTTTATGAGAAGGGGATAATTGTAACAACCAAAAAATTTCTATTAAGGCTTGGAGCCTTGATTAGTGTGTCTGGAGGGCAATAATTGTTATAGTGCGTTAATTTATGTGAATTTAAATGAATATGTGGTTAGTATGCATGTTTAGGTGAAATAAATATGCATGTGGACCCCGTTTGTATGATAGGGGTAAATTGGTAATTTTAGCCCGCTGAGGGCATATATGGGATAATTGTATTATGTGATTTGTACCACATGAGTGTGGTGTTATTATTGTGAAGCACGTGCCGAGACGGTCCTAGAGAGCTAGTTAACTCAAAAGTCACAACGGGATTTTATACCCGGCTCGGGAGGAGCCTAGGGGTATTTCGGGGATTTTGTAACTTAGTTCTTGAGAGATTATGGTAACTGGTAATATGGTAACTTATGTAACTGTTAGTAACCATAGAGAGTAACAGGTTTAGATGGAAAAATGGTAGAATTGTAATGGATAGGAAATGACAAGTGAGCCCTTGAGGTTTAGTTAGGAAAGGATAAGTAAGGAGGGGTAAAATGGTCATTTGGCAAGGGGTTTAGAAAAATTGCAGCTGGGTTATATGGGGTACTCGGTTTAGGCTTGTCATTGTTTGGTTTTGATAAAATTAGAAGAGAAGAAAAGAAAAACTAGAAGAAGTAAAGCTATGGCAAGAAGAAGAAGAAGAGGAGAAGGAGCTGAATCAAGGAAGCAAAGGATGAATTCTCCACTTATGGTAAGGATTCTATGCAATTTTAAGATTTGTTTCTGTTGTGGTTTAGGAAATTTGAAGCATGGTTTAAGTTTTTCAAGCTTTGGTTTATGGGTTTGGTTTATGGGTTTAAATTTCTGAAGTTGAAATCAAATGGGTGGATTTTGAGTGTGATTGTGTTATTGAGCTGGGTTATGATGTTTATGGGTTGTTGAATGGTCTATTTGGAGTTTTGAGTTGGTTTTGGGGCTTAGGTGTGAGTTTGGGATGATTTGGGAGTGTTTTGGCTCGAGGAAATGCAGGGGAAAAACCCAGATTTCTGGGTTCGCGTAGGAGCGTCGCGACCCTGTTCTTGGGCGTCGCGGCGCGAGGTTGCATCAGGAGGAGGGCAAGCCGCTGGGAGCCGCGACCCTTGAAGGGAGTGCCGCGGCCCTAGGCCAATTTTGACAGCCAAAAATTGGGTTTTTAGGGCTTTTGCCCTTGGACTCGGGGGATGGTTCCAATGTATTATTTTAAGGAATTAGAGGTCCCGAGAGTGCGGGATTGGTCCCGGGAAGTGGTTTTGGGTTAGTTAGTATTAAAAAAAGTGTTTTATGTGTGTTGTGACTAGGATTTCGGAGAGGCTCGTGCTAGAGGACCGTGCTTGTGGCCTTGGTGCATCGGAAAGCTCGGGATACAGGTAAGAAAAACTGTAGCACCCGTAGGACAGGGCATGGACCCATAGTGTTAATGCAGGGCACGGCCCTAAATAGTATTACATGATTATGGTATAGTTTTTATTGAATTGTTATATGTTTGAATGTTATTTGAATTATACTATATGTGATCGTAGTAGCGAGAACGGCAAAGGTGCCAAGAACGGCAAACGAGCCGAGAACGGCAAAGGTGCCGAGAACAGCAAATGAGTCGAGAACGGCAAAGGTGCCGAGAGCGGAAAACGAGCCGAGGGCGGCAAAGGTGTCGAGAACGGAAAATGAGCCGAGAACGGCAAGGGAGCCGCGAATGACAGCAGGGCTGGGAGTAACACTTAGCACGTGGAGTGTTTGTTTAGTTTAATGGACTACTTGGATTATCTGATAGATTGATTATATATATATGCATAAGATTTGCACTGTATGAGTTTTCTTGCTGGGCTTCGGCTCACGGGTGCTCGGTGTTGCAGATAAGGGCAAAGAATGAGTCAACCAGCCATGAGTACGGATAGCATGAAGCGACGCAGACTTGTTTGGCCTGCCCGACTGCTTTGGTTGGGGGTATTTACGAAAAATGTCTATAATAATCTGTGATTTTAATAACTAATCAATTGTAAACTTATTTTAAGTTGTAAATAGTTTTCAAACCTTATGTTGGGATCCCAAATGTTAAATACTAGAAGTTTTCAATGAAACACTGCATTTTCTTAAAGATTACAGCCTTGACTTTTGCTTAGTCACACTTTTGTTTTAAAAACCCCGGTTAGCGAGTTCTTTGCACAAAGTTTCTTTTAAAACTCACTTAGTAACAACTCAAAGGTAGTAGGGCGTCACAATTCTCTCATTGGCTCATCTTGAAAACCTGTGCATTCGGCATAAAATCAGTGACAACTTGACTCTTGATCGCTATGCGTGGCATATACTTTAGTAGAGGTCCTCATGTTTCAAGCTTTTGTAAGAACTGACTTAAAGGTTGATCGGTTAAGACGTGGATGATGTAGTACTGAATGTACGATCTGAGCTTTCTAGACACCAAAATCAAGAAGAACGCAAGTTTTTCTATTAAAGGATATCCGGACTCAGCTCCCAGAAGTCTTTTACTCATGTAGTATACTCGTTTCTGCTCCCAATTCTCCTCTTGAACTAATACGGCACTTACTCCATTTTTCAGTCACAGCCAGATATAGAAGCAAACATTCTACAGCTGCAGGTTTCGATAGTATGGGAGGTTCAGCTAGGTGTGTTTTCAAATTGCCAAACATTTATTCGCATTCTTCGGTCCACTCAAACTTTTTGTTTCCTCTAAGCAAGTTGTAAAAATGGAGACACTTGTCAAAGGATTTTGAAACGAAGTGGTTTAGGGCCGTCACTTTTCTAGTTCAGCTCTATACTTCTTTACACGACCTAGGGGAAGGCATTTCTAGTAACAACCTAATTTTCTCTGGGTTCGCCTCTATCCCCCTTGCGTTGACTATGAAGCCTATAAATTTTCACGACGATACTCCAAAAGTGCATTTCTATGAGTTTAGTTATATGTCGTACCTACTTTGTACGCCAAAACACTCTTCCAGGTTGAACACATGGTTACTGAGAGTCTTTGATTTAATGAGCATATCATCGACATACACTTCTATGTTTTTCCTGATCTGGTTAACAAACATTTTGTTGACTAACCGTTGGTATGTTGCACTAGCATTATTTAACCTGAATGGCATAACCTTGTGGCAGTATACGTTATGCTCAGTCATGAAGCTGGTATAATATTTGTATGCAGGGTTCATCGTGATCTTGTTATATCCAGAGTACATGTCTATGAAAAACATGTGCTCATGACCGGTTGTTGTGTCTACCAACTGATCGATTCTAGGTAGATGGAAATAGTCCTTGGGACACGCCTTCTTGAGATCAGAGAAGTCAATACAAGTTCTCCACTTCCCATTGAGTTTCGGGACTAGAATAGGTTTAGTAACCCAGGTCAGATATTTTGCTTCCCTGATAAATCCGCACTTAAGTAAGCGAGCCACTTCTTTTTCTAACGCTTAAGATTGTTCTCTCCCCTAAAGCCTTCATTTTTGGGACTTTAGGCACATTCCTGTCCAAATTCAAAGTATAAATTATTACATTCGGACTGATTCAAAGGATATCATCATGCGACCTGGTGAAGACATCTAGGTTATTTTTCAAGAATTCAACCAGCTCACACTTCCTTTCAGCTCCAAGGTTTTTCTCAACCTTTACAACCCTTGAAGGTCTCTCTGGGTCAATACTGATTTCCTCGAGCTCCTCCACAACTTGGAGCTCAGAACTGTCTTTGTCCAATCATAGATCAGTGTCCTCCTGTTGGGCGACCTCGTTATTTCCTTCTTCAGGTTCTTTCGCCCAACGGGCAACTTCCAGCACCCGTAGCTTCTCATTTTCATCAACTATAATCATTGCTAGCTTCCCGGGTTGTGATTTTCCCTTTGTTGAAATGCTATAGCATTCTTTGGAAACGAGTTGGTCTTCTCTTATGGTACATATACCTGAAGTTGAGGGAGACTTCATTGCCAGGTGTCAGATCGAGGTGATGGCCTCAAACATCATCAGCACAGATCATTCCAAAATTGCATTATATGCGGCCGGACAATCGATGACGACGAACTTGAATATCTTAGAAACAGTTCGCGTATCATCTCCTAGAGTGACTACTAGTCCGATCGTCCATATGGCTGTTGTTCCTTCACCTGAGAATCCGTATAGTGTCATTGAAGTGGCCTTAAGATCAGTTACAGAGAATCCCATCTTTTCTAGGGTGGACCTGAATAGCACGTTTATCGAGCACCCATTATCGACCAATATCCTTCGTATGCTTCGATTTCCAAGATGAACGGTTACCACCAGTAGATCATTATGTGGGAACTGAACGTGGCTCTCGTCTTCTTCCATGAAAATGATTGGTTGTTTCTCCAACCGCTATTGTGTTGATAACTGCTGCATTGGGATATATTTAGCACTGTTGTAGGTTTTCAACTCCTGTATATACCTTTTTTGGGCCCCATTGCTCATGCCTGCCAAATGGGGTCGTCCGGCAATAGTAGTTATATCCCCTCCTACTATTTGAAGGGGATCAACTTGATTCCTCTGAACTACCTGAGCTCTGGGTTGGCCGATCGGTGTTTCTGAAACTGGATGAGCTCGATTTCAGGCATACTAGGCTAACGGTCCAGCTTGAATGAAAGTTTCGATCTCATCCTTCAATTGTCAACAATCATTTGTGTTATGGCTGATGTCATTGTAATATCGACAAAAGTTTCCATGGAAGGCGGTTAAAGTTCGCCAAGAAGATATGTTCTCGTGTATCAGTTTGGTCAGTGTTGGTGGTTTAGATGGGCTTCATTTTTTCCCCGAGCTTGTTCTTCTTTGGGCTGCTCTGGTTGCCCTCACTATTCCCTTTCCTCTTACTGTTTCCCACATGGTTGTTCTATGTAAGAGGTTGAGCCGTAGCTACAACATTTGTCACCACTCCAGCGTGCTGAATAGGGACCTGGCTGGTTCCTGTGACAACAGATAGCGCATCACCAAAATTTATCCATTCTCGAGCCTGGGTTAAGAATTCATCTACACTTTTAACTCCTTTTTTTCTGGAGTTCGTCCCATAAATCACCTCCTACTTTGATTCCCATCCTCATTGCCATGAGCTTGGAGCTATCATCAACATCTCTAGATCGTGCTATAGTGTCGGTGAACCTGCTCAGATAAGCTTTCAGGGACTCACCAGGTTATTGTTTTATGTTGGCCAATGATTCAGCCTCAACTCAAGTTTCCTTCGAGGCCCAGAATGCTCTCGTGGGTGATCGAATGTCTTTTGTATTTCTTGAACCACTATCTAGTGGTTTCAGTTAGAGTTGTGGGGAAAAAATATACCTTAGGTCAAACCTGACATTATGAGCCATCATTAGCGTATTGAATGTCTCGAGTCGATTAGATGGATCTGAGTTTCCATAAAATGATGGCATGGTCGTCATCCTAAAGCCAACCTGATACAGAGCCACTACGATGTTTGGAGCGAAAGGCTCAGGCTCCTCATCAGAATCACAATCATCAATTCCTTTTCTAGATAAGGGCCTCTTCATCTGCTCCTCAATCAAGGCTAGTCGCTCAAGGGTTGGATCTCCGGGACTTGATCACTATCCCCCATCCTATTGTACGCATTAGATTAGTTGTTTTCCCTCAAAGGTTGGGCTTGGTTAGGTGGGTATTCCCATTGTGCGTACGGTAGATGAATTTGCCCCGTGTTGAGTGTGACTCATGTCATCATGGCGAGCTGGTACCTCCTTTCTGAATTAAGATGATCAGGCTATAGGATGTGGATCAGAACAAGGACTCTGTCCGAAACTAAGATGATACCTCAGGTCTCTTTCACACCTGCCTCCATGCTAACTCCCCATGCAGTAACTTCCATTAGCGAAACATACAACTTGCGGCTGAGATAGAGGACCTGGATTATCAACGCGAGGCAGTAGGACATAGAAGTCCTCTAACGGGGGATGATTACTCTTGCTATCCCCAAAAGTTGGAGTGTTCCTTTACGGGCGCGGTAGTATTGGATGTCTAACCAGTGATGATGGGTGCCTTATCGGTGAGGCTATCCTCGTCCCATCAACTCGTACTAAGTTAGCCCATATCAGTTCTACCCTAATATTCTGGTTCCTCTACTTCTGAGGCTCTGATTGCAGTACGGGATGGATTTTTTGGGGCGTTTTGACTCCATGAATTGGTCCCAGCTTGCCCTATTGGGTTGTTGTGAACATTCCTTAAAATGTTGAGAAGGCACGGAGTTGGGGGTTGTAGTTCTGACCGATCGACTAACATGGGGATGATGGTTTCTGTGAGGATTAGCAGAATGAGCACTCCGTTGATTTTGCGCAGAAGGTACAAAGCTCGAAGTTGCAGTCTTGACAGAACGACTGAGATTGGGTTTGTTATTTTTGTGGGATCTATGGGACCCACTTTGCCTCTTTTCGATGTTAGCATTGGTTGCAAGAAGGGGTAACCGAGCCAAGACCTCTTCAATTTGCCTATTAGCCCGAGCGAGATGGCTCCTTAATTGGGAATTTTCCATCTCGATGGCTGTTAGCTATCCCAGATTAGGATTTGGTGGGTGTGATGTTGAACTCCAATATGTTGTTTTCCAGAGCGTTGTTGAACGTCTGGGCCTTTTTCAGTGGAAACTATGGTATGATGCACCTCTTAGTCATTAGGCTGCTCCATTTCATTGTCGTGTATAGATCAGGTGACCACCATGATGAATGTTGAGTTAAACTTGCAAGGGATTAAGCACTAATGAACTCTCAACGAAAGCACGAATCTAATGTTTTTTCTAAACTGTAATCTGATAAGAGAGAGATTAGTGCTTTTTTATAAACAGTAATTAACAAAATCAACAACTTCTCACACTTACACTTTTATGTTGTTCAGTGGTTAAAATCCATCTAGTCCACGAGGCAATATTATTAATCTCTTACAATTTCTACAAAGTTTATTTATCTTAAAAAGTAGTCCCTTTTCTTGTCAACTCTCCCAATATTTATAGTTGGTATTCTGGGATAGGTTTGTATAACTGCATGCATATATATTGTAAAAAATCAATCAATATAATTTCCCATCTACATAGTGATACGATTGCCTATGTAAATTACAGCCATTATCTCGGGCAATAAATATGTAATACAACTTGGGAATTAATGAGTGTATAAGGAACCTCCATGTCTTTTGGGATCCTTCACTATCTGTCATGACTAGGTTTCCATGAGCTGACCATCTTCCTCGAGCTGGAGATCGAAGAGTGAATGGACTTTAGTTCAGTCCAAGTTTGGAGTATCTAGAAGTTGATATAGCCATCACATGTCCCGAACTAGGTTATTGTCCAGGGAGATGATCTATAAATTATCTGCTTATTGTGCTGCCAAGTCTTAACTCCAGCTGCTCACATCAGAATTAGCCAGATTTCCTACCCATATGCTTTCTCCATGTGTTTATTTGCCAGCTGTACCCCCTAGCTGAATGATTGAATCCACGCTTATTTTGGGGTACAACACTAACCCTATAGCACCATATAATTAATGATCCATCATTCAACCATACATTGAAAAAATACATCCATTTATTCAATATATATATCAACATACATATAACAAATGCTAGAAACCCACACAATATTTAATATATATATATATATACACGTGGAATGCTTTGGTACCAACTATTGGTATTTAATATGAAAATCAGAATACACACCAGAATTGGAACTTTTAATTTTTTTATTAATATTGGCCAATATCATACATATATAGATATATTGAATCACATACAAATAGATAAAAGATTACCTCTTGAAGCCTTTTAAGTGTCCTTGAATCTTTTTATTTTGTATAAATCAACGATCTTCCTATCCTTATTCTGAAAGCTCACAACTTGATCTTCCAGATCAATCATGAAACACACAAGGATGTGTGTGGGCACGTAGAATACAAAGGTTGATTTAAAAATTTCTAGACATGCTTACCACATGAGATATGGAGAGGTTTAAGAAGAGAGAGACTATACAAATTTCTAGAATTTCAGGTAAAGGAAATTTTATCGTTTCGTTTCTTGAGAGAGTGTGATAGTCAAAAACTACATATCAAAACTTCTTATGAATGTATCACTTCTTTTAGTTTCATAAAGATGATTAACTATGACAGTCAGAATCCCGTGATCTACATGGAAAAAGACTGGGTAAAAGCTATGCAATCCTACATCACCTGAGGAAGGTCAAGTGTGATGATTCTAAGACTCTGTGGGTATGGGTCTACACAGTTGAAGATGGCTTAAATGGATTGATGGATAATTCCTATGCCAACAAGATGAATCTTCTTTTTGGTAGCCCATCACATGAGAACTCCAAAGTTAAGCGTGCTTGACCTGGAGTAGTCTCATGAAGGGTGACCTCCTCGGAAGATTTCCCAGGAGGCATGCGAGGGAGGACAAAGCACGCTGGAAAGACTCGTGTTGGTTTGCAATGCCAGTAGTCATTCCAGGAAGCAACAATAGTGATGTGGGGCATTACAAATGGTATCAAAGCTACAAAGGTTTAAGGAGTCCTGAAGACTGGCCCGGCATGTACACTCGCCACTAAAGACAAGCTCGACTCAGGGTTCGGTAACTATTTATGAGGTTATGTGTTTATCTGCACGCCTGTTTAGGAAGCATGAGATAATTTGATAGGGCCTGGTCATTGACTGTTGCATGAATGATAAAGAACCTACTTATTAGCATTATTATCACTTGTGAATGCAAAGGAACCGCTTATTAGCATTATTATATGGAAATTTATTAGCTTTATTATTTGCATATAGGCCAGGAAATGCTTGTTAGCATTGGCAGGAATTAAAGAGCATGCTTATTAGCATTGTTATGCATGTATAAATGTTGGAACGTGCTTATTTGCATAGTTAATTACATACAAATGCTAGAAATGTTTATTAGCATTTTTATTTGTTGATGAATATTAGGAAGTTCTTATTAGCACCATGATTTAGTATATTACGTGTTGGCATGCTTATTAGCATTGCATCTGTTGTTTGTTTGTTTGATCTTGGACCGTTAGGCGGCTAAAGGTATAGTTATTACTTACCTAACAGTTGATTTGATAACTACATAGTTTGTTAGATATCAATATGATTCCTCAAAGGTCAGAGAGGTTGGCTGACCAAAAGATATAGGCCAGGGAAGCGAATGACCAGGGCCAGGCCCCACCGCGAACTCCAGAAAACTTCCAACAGGTGCTTTTAGGTATGCAAGCTAGATTAGAGTGGTAGGAAGATGAGATTCGACTCTTGAGACAGCAACAGGTTCCAGCAGGGAACCAATAGCCCGCAGTACCGGCAATGACATAGCCAAAGGTACGAGCAGTAATATAGCCTCAAACAGGGGAAGATAGATGGGAACCTCTTTATGAGAGGTTCAGGAAGCAGAACCCTTCAGTTTTTGAGGGAAGCTCTGACCCACTGATGGTTGAGCAATGGATGACCATGATAACCACTATCCTGGATTCTATGAAGGTAGGTGGTAATGAGAGAGTGGCATGTGCCACTTACATTTTTTGGGAGGATGCCCAAATATGGTGGGAGGTGGTATCCCAGTCCAGAGCAGTAAATATTATGGAATAGGAAGAGTTCAGAACTTTGTTTAATGAGAAGTACTAGAACGACGCATTTAAAGTTGCAAATGCTAAAGATTTTAGGAAATTACTTCAGGTTAACATGACAGTGACTGACTATGCCCTAATGTTTGATAGATTAGCAAAGTTTTTTGGGGATCTGGTGCCCACTGATGGGACCAGAAGAGAGAGGTTTCTTTAGGGGCTACAACCTATGATAGCCCAGGATGTTCGTATTACTACTATGCCAGGATTGACCACCTATGCACAGGCTGTGGAGAGGGCGCTTATAGCTGAGAGTGCAGAGAACAAGATCTGGCTTGAGGCCAGAAGGGATTATAGGACATCGGGACCTCCATTTACAGGCTTTGATAGGGGTGGAGGCATAGTGACCAAAATAGGAAGACTCTAGATATAGTATCAGCTCCAGTGCAAGATAGGGGCCACGAGGCATACAAATAGGGCTCCAGGGTCGCGGTGAGACCTAGAAAGCATTCCCAGAGTCTATCCGTGCAGAAGGTGCCATATTGGGGAGTGTTGGGTGAAGGCCTTCTTTGTTTGCTACAGTGTGGGGCATTTGAAGAAGGACTGCCCGAGAGCCAAAAAGGAAGAGCCCAAGAAGGTAGACAGCCTGACGCCATCTCGGGTGTTCACCTTGACTAGGCAAAGGCCGAGACTAGTCCCTCGGTGGTTACATATCAGCTTTCTAGCGTTGGAACCTTCTATACTGTTTTGATTGATTCGAGCTACGCACTGTTTTGTTGCTAGTAGGATTATAGATGGATTGTGAAGATCATGTGAATTTTCTCCTTTGGGTTTTGGTACTATGCTGCCTACTGGGGAGTTAGTGGTTTCCAGGTGATGGGTTAGATCACTACCAGTTACAGTGGATGGCAGGGAATTGTCAGTTCACTTGGTAGACTTGGTAATGACTTATTTTGATATAATTATTGGTATGGATTGGCTAGAGAAGTATGGGACAACGATTGATTGCAAGAAGAAGATGGTAACATTTGAGCCAGAGGGTGAGGACCCCTTTGTATTCATTGGCACTATGCATGGACCCCGTATACCTATGATATCTGTACTTAGAGCTAGAGACCAATTGCATGGGGGATGCATAAGATTCTTAGCTAGAGTGGTGGATACCACTCAGGTCGTACCAGTGGGACGAGGACAGACCCAATTACTTTGTGATTTTTTGGATGTATTTTCAGAGGATCTGCCATGGTTACCGCTGCCCAGAGAGATAATGTTGGTGATGGAATTGGCGCCAGGGACAGAGCCAGTGTCTAGGGCACCATAAAGGATGGCTCTAATTGAGCTGAAGGAACTAAAGGTTCAACTATAGGAGTTACTAGACTTGGGTTTTATCAGGCCCAGTTTCTCGCCATGGGGTGCACCAGTTCTCTTCGTGAAGAAGGAAAATGGTTCTATGAGGATGTGTATTGATTATAGAGAACGGATCAAGTTGATTATCAAGAACAAATATCCTCTGCCAAGGAACGATGATCTGTTTGATCAGTTGCATGGTAGGACGGTGTTCTCTAAGATCATAGAGAAGAACATACCACAGATAGCTTTTCGCACAAGGTACGGGCATTATGAGTTTTTGGTGATGTCATTTGGACTGACTAATGCCCAAGCATCATTTACGGATGTCATGACCTGGGTGTTCAATGATTACCAGGATCAATTTGAGATCGTTTTTATCGATGATATACTGATATACTCTTAGTCAGAGATAGAACACGAACATCACCTCATATTAGTAATATAGAGGTTGAGAGAACACAGGTTGTATGCGAAATTCAAGAAATGCGAGTTCTGGTTGCCACAGGTGACATACATAGGTCACTTAGTCAGTAAGGATGGAGTTATGGTGGATTCAGTGAAGATTGAAGCGGTCAGAGATTGGCCAAGACCGAAGAATGCTTCAAAGATTAGAAGTTTCTTGGGATTGTCAGGTTATTACAGATGCTTTGTTAAGGGGTTTTCAGAGATTGCGTCATCACCGATAGTGTTGACATGCAAAAATCAGAGGTTCATAAGGTTAGACAACTGTGAAGACAGTTTCCAGAAGCTAAAGAAGAGTTTGAACATTGCTCCGGTTCTGAGTCATCCAACAGATCAGGACATGTTTATGGTTCATTGTGATGTGTCGAAGCAGGGCATAGGTTGTGTCCTTATGCAAACAGGGAAGGTGATTGCCTATGCATCACGTCAGCTGAAGGAGTATGAGTAGAGGTACCCCACATATGATTTAGAACTTGTTGCAGTCATTTTACCACTGAAAGTGTGGCGACACTAATTATATGGTGAGAAGTGACATATACACTGACCACAAGAGTTTAAAATAATTCTTCACCCAGAAGTATCTGAACATGAGGCAAAGACATTGGTTATAGCTGGTAAAGGATTATGATTGTGAGATCCTCTATCACACTGGGAAAGCTAACATTGAAGTAGATGCCTTAAGACGGAAGGGTTCGGGACAGTTTTATAGTGCTAGGCCGATATCTAGGGAGTTGGCTGATGATATGACTAGAGCAGGAATTGAGTTAGTGGTGGGCCAGTTAGCCAAGATCACCCTGTAGTCTACGCTTTTGGAGAGAATTAAGGAGAAGCAATTAGATGACCCATAGTTGGGGCAAATTAGACGGGACGTCCTAGATTGCGTAGCTAACTACTATACAGTGTGAAGGATGGGCTTGTTGAGATATAAGGATTGGATATGCCTTCCGATGGACACTAGGATGAGATAGGAGATTCTGAATGAATCTTATACTACCGCTTATTCTCTACATTCGGGCACCACGAAGATGTACTAGGATCTGAAAGTTTTATATTGGTGGCCTAGGATGAAGAGGGATGTGACTGAGTACGTTGTAAGGTGCTTGACCTGTCAGCAAGTCAAGGTAGAGCATAAGAGGCTAGTAGGGCTCTTACAGCCTCTGGATATCCAAGAGTAGAAATAGGAGGACATCACAATGGATTTCATGGTAGATTTTCCAGGATACTGGGCTAACATGATTCAATTTAGATCATTGTGGATCGGTATACGAACTCATCTCACTTTCTACCAGTCTGGTTGAATTACACGATTGATCAGTATGCAGATCCCTATGTGAGAGAGATAGTTCGCCTTCATGGGACTTCGAGGTTTATCGTTTCTGATAGGGACCCTATCATTACTTCCATGTTTTGGAGAAGTTTACAAAGGGCGATGGGTACACAGCTGAAGTTTTGTAGAGCTTATCATTCTTAGACCGATGGTCAGTCTAAGAGGACTATCCAGATATTGGAGGACATGCTGAGAGCATGTTTATATGGTCCTGGAGTAAAAATTTACCTATGATAGAGTTTTCCTGTAACAACAGCTACTAGTCTACTATTGGAGTGGCAAGTGATTCCCGGACACGTGGCTGACACTTGGTGAAATTCTGCTAGGGTATCGACCAGAAGAGATATTACAGGCAAAAGGCAGTTGAAGCTTACCTGCGACCAGTATGGTCGCAGGTTCCGCGTGCCTCATGATACTTTTATAAATATCTTAGTCAATCCTGAAATTGACTCCCATAATTTCCTGAGTATCCGATTATTTAGGAAAGAATATCTGTAACAAATTAATGTAATCCCCCTTGAGCCTATAAATAGAAAAAGATAGCTCAAGGAATTTTTTGAGACAAGAGTGATTTTATTTTGTTCTTCAGAGGTTAGTGAAACTCATTGAACCCTAGTTCTTTGATCACTCCTTTGAATCCTAGATCAATAACAATTCAAGTGGACGTAGGTTATTACCAGATTCTGGGGCCGAACCACTATAAACTTTTGTGTTCCTTATTTTTTCGTCATCATATTCTTTCCAACGTGTTTGTCCACATCAAGCATATTTGACTCCGTGTCAGTTGGCCAAATTCAAGGTCAACAAAAGTACACAGTGTAATAGTCCTGGATTAGCAGGGCATTACATTAACTAGTTTAATTAATCTTTATTTTATTTAAAATAAAACTAATCAGGTACAACTCATTTAATTATTTTATTTAAATATGTTTTTTTTAAAAAGAATAAATAAATATATTTAAACAAACAAATTAATTTTGAAAAAATTCAAATCCTAGGGATAGAAAATATCCATGGGTGGCGCCACTAACTCTACAATACAGTGAGTGGCATGAGCCACTCATTGTGTAATACCCTGAATAGTCAAGACCGTTACACCGTGTGTTAGAAATAGTGTTCAATTCATTAAGCTAGTCATTTGGACTCACAAGTGTAATTAAGGATAAACGATAGTTTAGGTATAGAAATTTTTAACTTTTCATTAAAAAGGGTTAAATTAAAGAATTAGCCGACCTAAGTGGAAAATTTGAACTAATGACTCTTGTTCCTCAAAATATCTCGATCGTGGTGGCCGAGCAGGCTAAGTATGTACACACCACCCATACAGCTCTCCAAATCATGGTTGGTCTAACTTTCCTTTGCCCTTACCTGCACCATGAAGCACCTGTGAGCCAAGGCTCATCAAGAAAACTTCAAGCAAATCATACATATATTCATAGACACATTAACATGTATTGCAAACTCTATAACAAAAACTAGTTCAAATAGATTTTCCAAATAATATATGACTCATGCCGAGTAGATGGATGTTACATCTTCATAATGGCCCCACCACTATGGCAGTTATCGCATTAACGTTATGGCCTCCTACTACGATATACATTACGCATGTCATGCCAATAATGGCCTCCCGACTGAGCATTCCGTACAAGCAGTTAAAAGACCATAGATTCAAACAAATCAAAATTTTAACCATAAATGGATTCATGACACGGTCATTCCCGTGCCCTATAATTTGGGCGAATGCCCTACATTTCGGGCAAGTGTTGGTTTTCTTACCTCAAGTCCTTAGCGATAGGGTGAAGCAACAACGAGCACGATCCTTTCCTTTCCGAGCGTTGCGATGCCCTTATTTGCAACATATTAATGGATATAATCAAGAACAAAACCAATTAAAAGCTTCAAGAATGAGTCCTAGCTTCCGGTACCTCGAATTCTAATAAAGCTGGTAGTAGAATCATTCTTGAGCCCTTTGGTTTGAGTCCACACAACTCAAAACCTTAGTTGGCCAATTTTCCCACATAGAGCTGCGACATGCCTCTAGACAGAGAGCCCCAAATCACAAGGGCACAGGACATGCAATGAGGGGCCGAGGTGGTTCAAGGGAACCCCCCAACGCCTCTGAGTTCATTCGGGTCGCTGCGCACCAAAAACAACACCGCGACACAACCCGAGAAACCAGAAATTCCACGATTTTAGAAATCGCATACCGACCAAAACTCACTCAAAAATAAATTTCAATCACTAACGAGGTCAAACCCTTCCACAGATTAACTCTAGAAATAAAAATGCAGAAAATACAACCAGCAAAACCCTCTAAAACACAACCAAACTCAAACCCCGAGGATTTTATCAAAACACCAAAAACAAAACTAAAAGCTTTGAAAACTAAGATTACCTCGTAGAATTCAAACTCCCCCACTAGATTCCCAAAGCTTGGCAACTTCAAATCCTCAAGAACTAGCTTCAATTCCACTAAGGGTTGCCTAAAGGATCAATACTTCAAGAGTTTCCTTATTAGAGCAAAGTAGGGTTAGAGAAAGAGAGGAAGAGGGAAAGAACGTGACTGAGAGACTTTCCTCAATCTTTGGCTAAGTCTGAGTTGTTACCTTGGCAAAAGACCATACTGCCCTTACCTTAAAAATCATTCCTTTAGGCCCCCAAGGGCGAAAAGGCCATTTGACACCACTTTCCCACTAAACCTCAAATTTCCCTTAAGATTCCTAATTAACTCTACTAATTCCCCAAATACTAATATTTTCCCTCGGTTATAACACATACTCCCAAACCCTTGCTAATTCACCAAATTACTCAAATACCCCTAGGCTCACCCAGAGCCAGGTATTAATCCCCGACGTGACTTTTCTGCCAAATTTCTCTCTAGGATCGCCTAGTGCCACACATCTAAAATATATCCACATAATAATGTGGTCCCACTCATAAAGCATATAATTACAGATTTACCATCAGCGGGTCAAAATTATGAAAATGCCCTTTTTAGCAAAAAGGAGCCTATAAGCGCATTTAATACACTTAAACATGAATGAATAGTCCTATCATAATATAACTCATATAATTCACATAATCACATAATTATTCAATAATATTACATAGTATCTCATAGAATTCCAATTATGCCCTCCCGACACCTTAATAAAGGCATTAAACCTTATTAGCAAATTTGGGACGTTACAACTATCCCTTCCTTATAGAAATTTCACCTTTTAAATTTTCCTGAATAGCTTGAGATACTAATCCCGTATATCTGTTCTAGTTCCTAGGTAGACTCCTCGACCTTGCTGTTCCTCCATACTACATTAACCAAGAGTATAGTCTTGCTCCTTAAGACTTTATCCTTTCTATCTAAGAATTGTAGTGCACGCTCCTCATAGAATAAGTCTGTCAGTAGCTCCAATCCTCATAATTCAATATATGAGTTGCTTTAGATACATACTTCTGGGCATAGATATATGAAACACATTGTGAACTCCTGACAATGCTAGAGGTAAAACCTATAGGTAGGCTTCCTGAGCTTAACTAGCCCTTCTTCCCAAACCTTTTCACCCATTTCAGCAGAAAAACTCTAAGGAAGAAATAGTTTCCCATTTGGAACTCGACATTTCTACGCTTCTGATCTGCATAACTTTTATATCTTCTCTACGATGCGAGCATCCGAACTCTAATATTTTCTATGTCCTCATTGGTCCTCTAAACTGCTTCAGGACCAAAGTATTTCCTTTCATCCATCTCGTTCCACTGAATGTGCGATCTACACTTCCTACCATACAACATATCATAAGGAGCCACTCCAATGGTCGACCGATAGCTATTATTGTAGGAAAATTATATCAAAGGTAGATACTTACTGCAAGACCCTTCAAAGTCCAAAACACATGCCCGAAGCATGTCTTACACTATCTGAATCATCCTCTCTGACTGACCATCTATCTGAGGGTGGTAAGCTATATTGAATTTCAACTGGGTCCCCATAACTTTCTGCAAAATTCCCCATAACTTGGAAGTAAAGATTGGGTCTCGATCTGACACGATAGACCTAGGAGCCCCATGGAGGTGTACTATCTCTTTCACTTAAAGATCAACATATTTATCCACTGTAAAGTTTTTCCTTA
The DNA here is from genome assembly GCF_963169125.1 of Humulus lupulus. Taxonomy (NCBI): domain Eukaryota; kingdom Viridiplantae; phylum Streptophyta; class Magnoliopsida; order Rosales; family Cannabaceae; genus Humulus; species Humulus lupulus. Next base: position 148,108,174 of record NC_084802.1, on the reverse strand, counting down.
TTGGCAATAAGTGGGATGACTTGGTATGCCGATCCACAATCACCCATACTGAATCATGCTGACCCATGGTCCTGGGCAGCCCAACCAAAAACTCCATAGTGACGTCCTCCCATTTCCATTCAGGAATACCCAAAGGCTGTAGTAACCCTACTAGCCGCTGGTGTTAAGCCTTGACTTGATGACATGCCAGATACTTAGCCACATATTCAGTCACATCTTTCATCATCCCATGTAACCAATATAGGGTTTTAAGATCATGGTACATCATCGTGGTGTCCGGATGCAAAGAATACAGTGTAGTGTGAGATTCATCTAGAATCATTCATCTGGTAGTAGGGTCCATCAGAACACAAACCCGCTCCTTGTACCTCAACAAACCCATCTCTGAAACAGTATAGTCCTTAGCCACTCCGGCTAGGACGTCCCCTCTCTGCCTCATCAACTAAGGATCACTCAACTAACCCTCCTTTATCCTCTCCAAAAAGTAGACTTCAAGGTGATGTTGGTTAAATGACCCACCACCAACTCTATCCCTGCTCAAGTCATATCTTCTGCCAACTTCTTTGATATCTGCTTCAAACTGAATAATTGTTCCTGACCTCTCTAACTTAAGTCATCTGCCATCACATTGGCTTTCCTTGGGTGGTAAAGAATCTTGCAATCATAATCGTTCACCAATTCCAGCCAATTCCTATGTCTCATGTTTAGATCCTTTTAGGTAGAGAAATACTTTAAGCTCTTGTGGTCACTGTATATCTCACACTTCTCTCCATAAAGGTAGTGTTTCCATACCTTTACTACAAAGATCACTGCTTCTAACTCCATATCATGCGTAGGGTATTTCTCTTCATATTCTTTCAATTTTTGTGATGCCTAGCGATCACCTTCCTGACCTGCATAAGAAAATAGCCTAATCCCTGCCTTGAAGCATCACAGTAAACCACAAACTTCTCCTGATCTGATGGAAGACTCGATAATAGAGTTGTTATCAATCGTCGCTTCAACTCCTGGAAGTTGTTCACACATCTGTCTAATCATACAAACTTCTGATTCTTGAGTGTAGATTCTGTTAGTGGTGTAGCAATCCTTGATAACCCTTCTACAAAAGGTCGGTAGTATCCGACCAATCCAATGAAACTCTTCATCTCTGGGCACTTATGGGCTTTGGCCAATCTCTCACTGTCTCAATCTTGGCCGGGTCAACCTTAATTCCATCTTTGTTAACAATGTGACCAAGGAAGGTCACTTGAGGTAACCAGAACTCACACTTCTTGAACTTGTAATACAACTTGTCCTCCCTTAACCTCTGAAGTACCAATCGAAGATGTTGCTTGTGTTTTGTCTCTATCTGAGAGTAGACTAGGATGTCATCGATGAAGACCATCACAAACTTGTTGAGGTAGTCCTTGAACACCATGTTCATCATATCCATAAAAGTTTCTGGGGCATTGGTCAGTCCAAATGACATGACCAAAAATACATAATTTTTATATCTTGTGCGGAAGGTCATCTTCAAAATATCTTTATCTTTGATCACCAGCTGGTGATAAATAGATTGAAGATCGATCTTTGAGAATACTGCCCTACCATGCAACTGGTCAAACATGTCATCAATCCTTAGCAGCGAGTACTTGTTCTTGATAATCAGCTTGTTCAACTCCTTGTAGTTGATACACATCCTCAGTGACCCATGTTTCTTCTTAACAAACAACCCTAGCGCACCCCACGGTGAGAAGCTGGGTCTAATGATTCCCAAATCCAGTAACTCTTGTAGCTTTACCTTTAACTAATTCAAATCTGTCAGAGCCATTCTGTATGGTGCTCTGGATACTGGTTCTGTCCCTGGTGCCATCATTTTAACAAACTCAATCTCTTGCTGTGGCAGTAACCCTGTAGCTCCTTTAAGAATACACCTGAAAAACTAACAGACCAATCTGGTCTCTGCTGGCCCAACTGGCACATCCCTGGTGGTATCCACTATGCTAACTAGGAATCCTATGCAACCTCCTTGCAATAGATCTCTAGCCTTCAATACTGAGATAATACGAATACGAGCCCTGTTCACAATGCCCACAAACACAAACGGGTCCTCTCCTTTTAGATTGATGGTCTCCATCCACCCTTTACAGTCTACGGTTGCTCCATACTTGGCTAACTAATCCATGACAAGAATCATGTCAAAATCCTCTATTGCTAGCTCAATCAGGTCTACCAACAACTCTCTACCATTCACCTCTACTGGCAAGGATCTAATCCACCTCTTAGAAACTACTAATTCCCCAATATGCAATAATGTCCCAAACCCCACAACATAGAAATCACAAGGTCTACACAGTCTATTAACCCATATACTAGAAACAAAAGAATGTATAGCACCAGAATCAATCAATACGATGTATGTAGAGCCAGTACTAGAAATCTCCCTGTCATTATAGAGGGACTAGCCTTAGCCTCTGACTGGGTCAGCGTGAACACTCGGGCAGGCTTCAAACTATCATCTTTATTCTAATCCTTTTTCTTTAGCTGTGGGAAATCTCTCTAAAAATTTCCCACTACCCTGCAAAGGAAGCATGCCTTAGTAGGACATTTTCCCACATGGCTTCTCCTTCACTTGGCGCATACCTGATAACTTCTCCAAGATTCATTGCTGCCTTGGCTGCCACCCTGAGTACCCCAACCCCTCCTATTAAGACCAAGAGTAGTAGAAGTGTCAAGGGTCTTCCACTTCTGGTCACTATGGTCTCCACCCCTACTAGATCTAGTAATTGGAGGTACCATCCTTCTAGCATAACATCTCGTGTCAAATCCTATCCTCTGCACCCTAAAAAATAAGGGCCTTCTCAATTACCTGAGCATATGTAGTAACTCCAGGAACTGATGTGATCCGAACATCCCGTCCAATCATGGGATTTAATCCCTGAACAAACCTGTCTCTCCTGGCAGCATCGGTTAGCACCAAGTCAGAAGCAAACTTGGCCTACCTGTCAAACTTCAGGGCATATTCAATCAAAGTCACGTTTCCTTTAACTAATCGGGTAAAATCATATGCCTTTGCAATTTGAACTGCGTCGCTGTAATATCTCTAATTAAAAAAATCATGGAACTCATCCCAATTCAATGCAACAACATTCCGGGTCTGAGATACAACCTCCCACCAGATACGGGCATCCCCTCGAAACTTCTACATGGCACAAGGCAGTCTCTCATTACCTACCACCCTCATATAGTCCAGGATGGAGGTGGTCATACTCATCCACTGCTCAGCTTGCAGTGGGTCTGGCCCTACCTCAAAGGTTGGAGGGCATTGTTTCCTAAACCGCTCATAAAGACGCTCCCACCTGTTCAATACTTTTGGCTGTCCTAGAACTTGTACCCCCGTAGGTGGCAAAACCAGTGCAGTGTTCCCTGATTGAACCTGATGTTGTCTCAAAAGTCTGATCTCTTCCTCTTGTCTATGCAGTCTGGCTTGCATTTCAGCAAACATCTGTCGCTAGTTCACAGGAGCTAGCGGAGGGTTCTAACCATGGTTATCATCTCTAGCCCATATTTCAACGCCAACTAGTTTGTTTGATCGCCTTGGAGGCATAACTCCCTAAGTATATATGCAATCAACGACTCTACTCATCGGGCAATGATAACAAATTCAACAACTGTCTCACGGTTCATAACCTAGCCAATCAACAACACTCACAAACATAATGTTATTTGACATTTCACAAGCATCAACAACATTAACAAGCATACATTCTCATATTCACCTAGCAGTCAAGAGGCAAGCCCAATTAGTATAGCTTATGCTCCCAATAAAGCATGCATATAAGGCAGATATATTTCATTAAAAAATTAAGCTCATAATCATATCAGTAGTTACCAAATCCTAAGTCGCGCTTATCTTTATCGGGGAGTACACATGCCCAACCAATCTTCAGGAAATTATAAACCTTGGCAGCTTCGATACCAAGTTGTAACACCCTAAATAGCCAAGCTTGTACACCATGTGTTAAAAATAGTGTTCAACTCGTTAAGAGAGTCATTTAGACTAAAAAGTGTAATTAAGTTTAAACAAAATTTTAGGTATTAAAATCTTTTGGTTGGTAAGTTGAAATTTTCATTAAAAAAGGTTTAAATAGTTACAAGGGATCCCAAAAGTTTTCAAATAAAATAAAAGTTTATCAAAATTATAGACTTAGCCGACCTAAGCAGCAAATTTAAACTAATGACTCATGTTCCTCAAAATATCACGACTGTGAAGGCCGAGCAGGCTAAGTATGTGTACACGTCATCCCTACAGCTCTCCAACTCATGGCTCATCCAACTTTCCTTTGCCATTAACTGCACCACGAAGCACCCATGAGCCCAAGCTCAACAAGAAAACCCCAAGAAAATCATACGACTAGCCCCGCCACTATGGTGGTTATTGCATTCACGTTATGGCCCCGCCACTATGGCATACATTATGCATGTAATGCCGATAACGGCCTCTTGACCGAGCGTTTAGTACAAACAGTTCAAAAAACATAGATTCAAACAAAGCAGACATTTAACCATAAACATATTAATGACATGGTCATTCCCGTGCCCTATAATTAGGACTCACGCACTACACTCGGTGCAAGTGTCAGTTTTCATACCTCAAGTCCCCAGAGATAGGGTGAAGCAACAATGAGCACGATTGATTCCTATCCTCTGGGATCTCAAATTCTACTAAACCGAGCCTTGTGGTACCCCTAGTCACTTAGAGCCGTGGCCTGCCCCTGAAGGGTTGTGGCATGCCGCTAGACAGAGAGATCTGAACCATAACGGAATAGGACACACTTCGCGGTGTTGAGTAGGTTTAGGGGAACCCCCCAACGCCTCTGAGTTCATGCGGGTCGCGGTGTTCCAAGAACAACGTCGCAGCACATCACCACGAACTCATAAATTTTACAATTCTAGCAATCTCAAACCGACCATAACTCACTCCAAACACCATTTCAAGCACTTACACTACAAGAAAAAATGCTTTTAATAAGACCAAAAATGTGTTATAAAAACATACCATAAAACTTTTTGACGTGTTAAGACCGACTATGTTATCGTAGGTCAGGGTACTTTACATAACACTTTATCATTGTTATACAAATGTGTTATTATACTGTCGACGATAACACACTTTCTGTGTTATTTTAATAAATAGATAAGTGTTTAATTATATTATTTATAGTTGATTATATAACACATTTCAATACTTATAAATTTGTGTTATACTACACTTTAGTATAACACATTTTTTGTGTTACATAACGAAGTTTGCATAAAAAAATTCTTCACTTATAAAAAGTGTTATTGTAATAGATATTATTACACAATTTTCGTATTATTTTAATATTTAGATAAGTTTAAATTCTCATTATATATTCATTTATAGAAAATAGTTTGCATAACATAATTTTATGCTTACAGACCAGTGTTATTGTAAAAGATACAATAACACATTTTTTGTATTATTCTAATATTTGGATAAGCTTGAATTATTAATATATAAACTTGTACATTATAATTATTTTTTATTTCTTTAATTCAAATCTCCTTCATTTAATATACTTAAGACAGCATTAACATTGCACAAATATATTTTTGAGTACCAATTATATGGTTCATAACACATAACCAAATAATTATGTCAAAATACATTCAAGATTATCTAAAAAATAATCCAAAAGTCTAGTGATATTCAACACTGCCTAATTAACATAAACAAAACATTCTCACAATAGTCAACAAAATAGTCTTAAACAATTGCATATTCAAAAGTAAAGGTAGGAATTCATGATCTTCCAAATGCCAGCACACCAAAGCCTTCCAAATCAGATTTTCTTTTGCACTGCACTTGTTGAATCTGGTAAATAAAACATAAAAGAAAAACTAATGAGGTCATGAAATATCATACCATTCATCTAAAATACTCAACAATACTATCATAATCTTGGATTGCATATCAGTTAATGTTGAACATGCATTTATACTAGTAAAAAAAATATCCAATCAAGAAAGATTCCACTATTTCTAACCAAAAAATTATTCACTGGTTTAAAAAGGCATGTCATGTGTAAAATGTTTGTGTGCACATATCATCAAAGAGAATTGAGAATAAATGAACTAAACTTTATCGAAATATATGCAAGTGTTGAATATTTGTGATTCAACACTTGTAATGAGCTAGAAATTAGAGTAAGACTAACAGACTCATAGCAAACCATATTAGATCTATCAGCTACCACGTAATAGATAAATTTTGTAGTAATAAAATCATTTAAAGCTAATTTTTGCACTAAAGGATTCAATTTAATGGATGAAGAACAGAGAAATTATAGTCTTTACAACACAAAAGCTACAAAAAATCATGATCATAAAAATATTAAAATGCAATGCAATAAATCCAATATGTTAGTAATACTCCACAACTTAGGCTCTTTTATCTAGGAAGAGAGCTAAGTGAAACCTCCATATACAGGACCTAGAATCTTAATCAACAAGAAGGTGCAGATTTTTATATAAAATAAACAGGGCTTATAATCAAAGACCAAATATATAAATTTCAAGCCATGCTAAGTAAAGCTAATTTCAGCAGCCATGCTAAGTAAAGGTAAGACCATTTTGCCTCAACCTCAAAACAAGATCAAATCAGAGAACACAAACAAACAAAAAAATCAAGAACAACACCATAAGAGGGAAATCTTTTTAAATCTACTATCAACAATCAAATATTACAAGGTCTTATACCAGTTTTATATGCAGTATATTCAAAATCATGGTAATACTATCTGTAGTCAAAATGAAAATTTGGAGTATCTACCAATTAAGTTTCTCATCCTTATCTTGAGCTTGGTTCTGGAGCTTCAGATAATGCAAGACAGGACTACTATATTTGGAATCAAGTTTAGAACCATACCAGAATTTTGTTCACGTGATTCCATTATCAAAGAAAATTCCAAGAAAAGCACTAGCAAACATAAACCATCTCTATGGGCTTGTACAGATGCAGATGAGAACATGCATATGTTCACCTTATATACATTAAGAGAATCTTAAACCATCGTAGAAAGATAATCATAGTTCAATATACTGACCTACGATTTTCCAATCAAAAGAAAGTTGTTGAAAATCTCAGAAATGGTTTCTTAAACATCTCATTGGTTAAATATTGGGCCTCACCTTAAGCATCTACTGATGTTGCACCAGGTAATTCTATCAAACCAAAATAAAAAAAATCAGAGAATTCTTCATATACATGAAAAACCAAAGAACAGAGAACCAAATGTCACTTGAGCTTGTGAAATTACATTATCCATCTAAATATGTATGTGCCTTTTATACCTTAGGCAAATCTGAGTGAAAGTATACCTTAGACTTTTATTGAAGACTCAAATTCCTAAAATCAGCAAGCAAAACAATGAGTGAAAGTATACCTTAGACTTTTATTGAAGACTCAAATTCCTAAAATCAGCAAGCAAAACAATGAGTGAAAGTATACCTTAGGCTTTTATTGAAGACTCAAATTCCTAAAATCAGCAAGCAAAACAATGATTTTATGTCTAAAAGAAACAACTCAATAGATCAAAATTTTCATACGATGATCCAAATATAATATAATGAAAGAAAAAAATGCCACAGTACACCTCTATGAAAGAGAAAAGAAAAAAAAAACAAGCTTCGTTGAACCAATGAACAAGTTCCTTCCTCTATTTTCCTCCTTCTTTTTCTCTCCTTGCATTGATTTTTCACATAGATCAGTTCAGCCAGAAACTCAAGCAATACCAGGATATTCAATAAAGAGTTGAACATTCAATTTGAATTGAAAAAAATTCCTTTAATGAAAAAAACATACAAATTTCTTATATATGACATTAAGTCTTCTAAGCATAATAAGAACCGTAAAGTCATTATCACATATCAATCGGGTTATCAATTCATCAAAAAAATTTAACTTTAAATGAGTAGAGGATGAAACTAGACATGCCCAAGCCTCTATAATCAGTCCTCCACATGCATACCATAATAGATTAAACCAAACCACAAAAGGCAACATCAAACAAGAAGTTGTTTTCAAATCACTCCATGCATAAGAGCACTCTCCCATTTCCCTAGTGCTTCATGGTATTCTCCATTCTTTTAAAACATAAATTCATTATGCATAAAGAAATACAATATATATTAATATATATGTATATGTATAAATATATATTAAAAACTAATAGAGACACCTTGTTCACAAGAATATCCTTTTACTTATCAAGGAAGACCTCTGTCTCTTCAACAACTCTCAAAACCTCAAATAGCACCTTATGCTCTTGTGAGTTGGGTGCTACGTTGAACACATGACCAATCTAATTATCTAAACTTTTCTGTCAAAATACGCAAAATCATAACTAAAGCAAAGACCAAACCTAAAGGAGTTGTTAAATCAGATTATACTGTCTTGTTAAACCTAAAGGAGATGCAATCACATGGTTCTAAGAGTGTCTCTAGTCAAGGAACCCAAAATGAGGCAGCAGCCATCACTAATCTCTATCCTCACTGAAGCCAAGGTGAACCTCTATTATAGATTATATATTTATCATAAAATTTGAAGCAACTTTAAGTTGTATTTTCTTTATTTCTTTTTAATGTTTGGTGTGATTTCTTGGTGCATCTGAGCTGGAAGTCTGTTGCTTAAAAGTGTAAATTAAGTTGGTATAATTGCAATGGTTAAAATAACATAATGTTTCGGTTCAAATTCTGTTTTTGAAGAATAAATTGTCTCAACCAAAAGATAGTTAACATGCATGCAAGAAAAATAGCATAAGAAAACTGAATTCAAACCTTTGCTTTTCTAGCTGAAACATCTTCCAATTGTCACATAGTCCAAGTAAGAACAAAAGCACACACCTGGAATTTTTCTTAAGAAATGGATCAAGATGTAATGCAGATGACATTTCTTGGTACACATATTAACATTTAATGAGATATTCACCTGAAATTTCAGCATAAGGAAGGTCATCAAGTACAATCTGAATAAGTTTTCTGTACCACTCCACAAATGACATGTTTAAATGACCCAATTTAGAAGTTATATTACTGAACCATCTATAGAAGACGTGAAGGTCCAAGGATAAAGGTTGTCTTAAGACTATTTAAAGTCCAAAAAAATAAAAGGCACCACTAGAAAACCATCACACATATGATGGCTTTATGTCCCAAGGAAAAGTATGATCACATAACCATGCAAACTAATGAAAAGAAATCTGAACTCACATTTCAAACTAAACTTGCACTATTTAAAGGAAAAGTATGATCACCTTCACAAGGATTTCAATGAGGTCCACTCTTTATGGTGTGCTTAGTTTGGAGTTTGGCCAAACTCTACATGAAATGCATTCAAGCTTGGACAAGGTTTGAGCACATTTAGAGTCTTATGAATGTCATTCATGATTCTCTAGTATTCTGTAACAAAATATTGTTTCATCACTGTAAATTTATATATATATATACACTTCGTTCTATTTCTATAAAAATAATACCCAAAATGTTTTACGTAAAAGATAAAAAAAAAAAAAGAGAACACAAATAGATAAACCAAACATAACAACTCCAATAAACAACCCAATAGCTATTGTTTCAAGGCATACCACAAAAATCAATAGCTTTCTTCAATAAACATATCAGAATAAATGCCAGAAATGAACGTTACTCATATTTACTTATTTTCTTATTTTTTTCTCAAATCAAAAGATATTAAAATAAAAAAAAAACAGACTAGAAATACCAACCTGCATTCGTCCACCACCACCCCATGACTGCCCATCACAAAAGAACAAAGTAATAATTAGATTAATAAATAATTTTTTTATTAAATACGTAAAAAAAAAAACACAAAACAACATGATGTATACATTTCCATTTATTTTCTCTCAAGTCAGACTAGATTTCACAAAAGTATTAAATCAAAATTTCAGTACATACTTATTATATGTCCACAACCAGAATTAGTCATATGATCTACATCAAAGTATATGTAATATTTATATATGTGGGTATAATAGCATTCCATATTAAATTTAGAATAACAATTATATTATCAAGTCCCCAGATTTAAAATCAGTGGTCATATAATAATAAAAGGCCACAAATTGACCAAGGGCCAAATTCCAATTTGAAAGCTTCAGACAATAAGCTTAGTGTCAGACTTTGTTTGGATATGTCATTTGAGTCTTTGTTTTATGTTGATCACTTTTCTCTCACAACCTAAAAAGTAATCGAAATTTAGATTAAAAAAATACTTTCATGTTAAATGATGTTGTCATTAAAACCCTTGAAAATAAATAGTTACTTATAATTATTCACCCATACTAACTTAATAATATGCAATTTTTCATACTAATTAAAACCTTTGTTCCAAATGAGGTTGACAGTACAAAAATATGTAATAGTAAGGTTCACACTTCAACAATCTTAGAGATAGTGAGGTTGGCACTTGAAACAATCCATTGTAAGTGGTTTGTGTACACCATGGCAAAAAACACCCTGGTTGTAAACGGTTTAGTCAAGCCCATAACTTGGGTAGATAGTAGCACTCAAAGCTAAGTTCGATTTGAAAACCAAGGATGTAGTTGGCTTGAGTTCGACCGAATCTTGTAAAGTAGAGAGTTTGATCTTTCTAACCTTATCTCTTTTACATTTATATATCTCTTTATTTTATTTGTGTATATGCATTAAATTACATTTTTGCATTATAGGATTATTTATGAGTTTTAAATTTCAACACATAGTTTAAATTTCCAATTAACCCCCCTGATGGACACCTATCTTGGGCTAATAATTAATGCATAACTGGTGCTAATGGGCTTTGTTAATGGAGTTAGTGTGTGCACTAATGCCATAATAATAATGAAGCATTAGTTATTATGTCGCTAAACCATACAAAGACAGAAGCAATCCCTTCGGTAGTTACAGGTTTGATTTATGTATTTGGAATCTCTTGTTCTGTATTGTTTGACTCAACAACATCAGGTTTGTTTGTTTCTAGTAAAGTCATATAAGTTCAATAGACCTTGTGATAGTTTTCATGAGGGTTTTGAGAAAATGGTACCATCAAGAGTTGGTAATTTCTAAGAGATGGCTTAGAGGGTTGCCTACTTTTGTTGATAGTCGATAATTATTGGTGCATGCAATTGAGCTTGGAATGCCAGATTTTGAAGTGATATTCGCCATCGATTGGCTAAAAAATTATGGAGTGACAATTGACTGTCAAAGAAAAATGGTTGTGTTGAGACCCGAGGGAGAAAGGGCCTTTACGTTCATGTGATCTACGATGGGGATTAGAACTCCCATTATCTCAGCACTCAAGGTCTGAAAGATGATTTGAAAAGGTTATCGGATTCCTGGCTAGCATCATAGAAAACACTTGTGCAACTGGCTCGAAGTCGAAAGAACTACAAGTAGACTAGAATTTCTTGATGTTTTTCCCGAGGATCTCCTAGGACTAGCTTGAGACAGACATTGAGTTCATCATTGATTTGCCTCCAGGAATGACACCAGTATCAAGAATCCTATACAAAATGGCACTGAAGGAATTGAAAGAACTCGTGGAGCAGCTGCAAGAACTTCTGAACAAAGGATTCATTAAACCAAGTCACTTTTCCAAAGGTGCACTGATACTATTTGTTAAAAAGAAGGATGGTACAATAAGGATGAACGTAGATTATTAGGAACTAAAAAGACTAACGATAAAGAACAAGTATCTGTTGCCAAGGATAGATGATCTATTTGATCAACAAAAGGGAGCATCGATATTCTCTAAGATCGAGTTGTGTTTGGGATATAATCAATTGAAGATTCACGAAGGGGACATTCCAAAGATTGCTTTCTACACCTAGTACAGACACTACAAATTTCCAGTCATCTCTCTCGGCTTGAGTAATGCCCCAACAACATTTATAGTTTTAATGAATAATGTAATTAAAGAATATCTAGATAAGTTCGTGATCATGTTTATTGATGATATTCTATTGTATTGGAAGACTGAAGCAGAGCACAAGGATCACGTTCGACTAACCTTGCAACGGTTAAGGGAGCAAAATCTGCATGCAAATTTATAAAAGTTTGAGTTTTGGATATAGAAAGTGGCCTTCTTATGCCATATCATCACTAAAGATGGAATACCTATTGATCCAGCCAAGATCGAGGGAGTGAGGGACTACTTGAACTAATGAACGCTTCAGAAGGGAAAAGTTTTCTTAGATGGTCAGGATACTAAATGTTAGAGATCTCACTTTAGTAAAATGATATTTTAGTCCCATCTCATTGTAGACCGTCTATAGAGGATTGAGTGATAATTATGGTTGTTACAATGAATAACTAATAACGTATCTATATTGCTTATAGAGTGTTCTGTGAATTCAAGAGTGCAATTCTGAATCTTTAGTGGAGTCACGAGGAATTAATATGTTAGTGAATTTATTTGTTAAATTTATGATAACTTATAGGAGCTTGATTTCACAGGCCCATGGTTCCCACAGTACCGTGGATAAAATAATCTAGAAAGTCTCAATTAATTGATTTAATCCTCAATTAGAATTATTAAAGTTGACTATGTCAATTATGGATAATTTCACAGAGGTATGAAATTTAGAGAAGAAAAGAGATTGTAGGGCAGATTTATTAATTAAGACAAATTGGTGTCTAAATTAATAAAAAAATTTAAATAAATATTCAAATTATGAATAATTAATTTGATAAAGGATTTAAAAATTATTTAATTAGTTAATTAATAGAAAATAATATGGGGCCATGATTTTAAGTCCTGCGGGCTTATAATTAAATGGGGAATTTCATGGGCCTAAAGCCCATGATAATTTTGTCCTAATGGCTGATATTACCTATTATTTTATTGATGTTTTTAATTAAATAAGTGACCTAATTAAGCCTACAAAAGGAATGCTAAGTGATAGTTGATAACAAATGATCAGAAGATCTAGTTTTGATGCTTTAGGGTTTTAGACTCTCTCTACAACAAAAGTCCTTTTCTAAGCCTTAATATTCTCTTCTCTTCTTCTCTCTGTATCTATCTCATGTGTTGAGAATTGCCCACTATAGTGTAGGTGTTTCTAAGGATACTTTTGAAGGATGTGAAGAAATTTGAAGATCGGCAAGCCCATATCTCACATTGTATAGTCCCAAGCCACTCTAGCGAGGACGTCCTCTCTGATCTTCATTAGTTGTGGATCGACCTTCCTTTATCCTCTCCAATAGAGTAGATTGTAGGGTGATGTTGGCTAACTAGCCGACCACTCTGGTCATATCCTCTGCCAACTCCTTGGATATTTGTCTCGAATTGTATAATTATCCTGGCCATTTTCGGATTAAGGCATCTGCCACCACATTTTCCTCTCCTAGGTGATAAAGGATTTCACAGTCATAATCCTTCACCAACTCCAGCCAACGCCTCTGTCTCATGTTCATGTCTTTCTATGTGAAGTAGTACTTTAGACTCTTATGTTTAGTGTATATCTCATAGTTCTCCCCATAAAGGTAATGCCTCCATACCTTTAATGCAAATACCACTGCTGCTAACTCTAGATCATGAGTAGGGTACCTATGCTCATATTCCTTCAACTGATGTGATGCATAGGCAATCATCTTCCCTGTCTCCATAAGAACACAACCCAAACCTTGCCTCGAGGCATCACAGTATGCCACAAACTTCTCCTGATCTAGAGATGTAATTAATCGCCGCTTCAACTCTTGGAAGTTGTTCTCACGCCTATCTGACCACGCAAACTTCTGATTCTTGCGACTCAGTTCCGTCAGTGGGGTGGAAATCATTGAGAACCCTTCCACAAAACTCCTATAATAACCTGCCAATCAAAGGAAACTACTAATCTCAGAGGTATTCCTTAGCCTTGGACAATCTCTAACTGCCTCAACCTTAGCTGGGTCAACCTTGATCCCATCTCTACTGACAATGTGACCAAGAAAAGTCACTTGCGGTAACCAGAACTCACATTTCTTGAACTTCTCATATTGTTTGTGTTCCCTCAGCCTCTGTAGAACGAAACTGAGATGTTACTTATGTTCTGCCTCTGAAAGAGAATAAACAACAAAATCATCAATGAAGACGATCACAAACTAATCCAGATAATATCTTTGAACACCCTCTTCTTCAGATCCATAAAAGCGGTTGGGGCATTAGTCAAACCAAATGACTTGACAAGGAAATCATAATGGCCATATCTGGTACCAAAAAAAGTCTTCTGTATGTCTCACTCCTTGGTCTTCAGTTGGTTATAACCAGATTAAAGATGTATCCTTGAGAATACTGTCTTACCCTGCAGCTAGTCAAACAGGCCATCGATCCTTGGCAGAGGATACTTATTCTTAACAATTAACTAGTTCAATTCCCTGTGGTCAATGCATGTCCTCAGAGAGCCATCCTTATTCTTTACAAATAGGACTGGTGAACCCCATGGTCAGTAAGTAGGTCTAAGAAAACCCAAGTCTAAGAACTGTTGTAATTGTAACTTCAGTTCCTTCAACTTTGTCGGGGCATTTAGTATGGTGGCCTAGACACTGGCTCCGTCCCTGGTGCCAATTCAATAATGAACTCTGTCCCTATGTGTGGGTGCAACCCTAGAAAATCCTTTGGAAACACATCTAGAAACTTACAGACTAATATAGTCTCTTTTGGATCCATTGGCACGACCTGAGTGGTATCTACAACACTTGCTAGGAATCCTATGCAACGACCTTGCAGTAGGTCTCTAGCCCTCAATGGTGATATCATAGGTATACGGGGTCCATGCACAGTGCCAACAAATATAATGGGATCCTCACCCTCAGGCTCAAAGGTTACCATCTTCCTCTTGCAATCTATGGTTGTCCTATACTTCACTAACCAGTCCATACCCATAATCATGTCAAAGTCGGTCATAACCAACTTCATCAAGCCAACTAATAACTCTCTGCTATCCACTGTCACTAGCATTGATCTGACCCATCCCCTGGAAACTACTAACTCCCAAGTGGGCAATAAGGCTCCAAACCCCACAACATAGTAATCACATGGCCTACACAGTCTATCAATAATCCTACTAGAAACAAAAAAGTGTGTAGCACCAGAATCAATCAAAATGGTATAAGAGGTTCGAGCATTAGAAATTTAACCTGTCACTACTGAGGGACTAGCCTCAGCCTCTACCTGCATCAATGCAAACACTCGAGCTGGAGTCGACCTATCTTCCTTCCTTGGCTCTTCTTTCTTTACTCTCGGGCAATCTTTCTTTAGGTGTCCCACTATCCCACAGAAAAGCCAGGCCTTTGCCCCACACTCTCCCACATGGCGCCCCCTACATATGGTGCACTCTAGGTATGTCCTACAGCCATCATTTCTACCTTGGAAGCCTATCTGTATACCACGCAGTCTCCTATCAGGGCCTGGAGTAGAAAAGGTAGCTGGAGCGTTCCTTTTCTGATCACTGGGGCCTCTGCCAATGCCTGAACCCATGAATGGAGGTCCCATCCTCCTAGTGTCTCTTCTTGAGGTGTTCTCACACCATATTTTGTTCTCTGTGCCCTCTATAGTAGGGGCTTTCTCCATCGCCTGTGGATAAGTCGTAACCCCAGGCATGATGGTAATGCGAACATCCCGAGCTATCATATGTTGCAGACCCTGAATGAATCTCTCCTTCCTTCTCCCATCAGTGGGTACCAACTTTGCATCAAACTTGGCTAATATGTTGAATCTCAGTGCATACTCTATCACTAACATGCTTCCCTGAAGCAGCTTACTTAATTCCTCTGCCTTTGCAGCCTTAACTGAATCATTATAGTACTTTTTATTGAACACCATTCTGACCTCCTACCAATCCATGGTATTCACGTTCCTGGTCTAGGTTATCACTTCCCACCAGATTTGGGCATCATTTCGAAACATATAGGTGGCTCAGGCCACCCTCTCATTACCAACTACCTTCATAAACTCCAAGATAGTGGTAACCATGCTAATCCACTACTTGGCCTTAGCCAGATCTGCACAACCCTCAAAGACTAGAGGGTGTTGTTTCCTGAACCTATCATAGAGAGGTTCCCATCTATTCTCATCCTTTAACGGCTATACTACTATTGGCACCAACACAGGTGGTACCTCTGGCCGAACGTTCCATGTAGAAACTTGTTGTTGTCTTAAGAGGCAGATCTCTTATTTTGCCTCTATAATCTGGCATGAATATCAGCAAGCACTTACTGCCAGTTCTCAAAAGCTGGTGGAGGGGTCTAACCCTGATTATCATTCTCGAACTATATTCCTTGGCCAGCTTACAGATCTGGTTGCCCTGGAACTATACTTCCAAGCTTGTACCTTACTGCAGTAATCAATTCAACTAGTTAGGTAGTAATAACTATGTCTCTTTTCGCTTTATGTTCCAAGACTGAACAAACAAATCTTCGCATTCAACAATCATGCTTATAAGCATGTTGATTCATATTCATTCCCAAACATGGTACTAATAACTACTTCCTGACACTTGTAAGCAAGTAATGACGTTAAAATGCAACAATGATACTAATAAGCATGTCGATTAATATTTATACCCAAACATGGTGCTAATATGCACTTCCTGACACTTGTAAGCAAGTAATGACGTTAATAATAATTTTATAGCTCTCACTGACAAATAGCAATGCTAATAAGCGTTTCCTCAACATTTAACAATGCTAATAAGCATTTCCTGGCATACATATACATATAACAGTGCTAAAATGTGTTTCCTCTGCATTCACAAGCAATAATAGTACTAATAAGCATGTCTTTATCAATCATTCAATAGTCAAGGGTCAGTCCCTATCAAAATATCACATGCTCACTAATAAGGCAGGTAGATAAGGCATTTATATCCTATTTATGCAGTTAAACACGTAACCACATAAGTAGTTACCAAACCCTGAGTCGAGCTTGTCTTTAGTGGCGAGTATACATGCCTAGCCAGTTCTCATGAACTCTTAACCTTGGCTCGCTATGATTCCAAGTTGTAATGCCATGGATAGTCAAGAACGTTACATTGTGTGTTTAAAATAGTGATATACTTTCCAAACGAGTCTCTTGATCATAAACGTGTAACTAAATGTGATTAATGATTTTGGGTTAAAAATTTTTGTCAAAAGAAATAACCATTTCATTAAAATGTTTACGTTCGTACATGGGATCCCAAAATCACGTTTAAAAAGGCTAATTATTGTTGAAAATGTGCAACCCTAAGCACTAAAATAGGGTTTGACCTAGTTCCTCTGAGAAACCTCAGATGTGCTGGTTAAGCAGCAGCATATGTACATGTCGCCACCGAATCTCTCCAACTCATGGCTAGTCCAGCTTCCCTATCCCTTACCTACACCACATAGCACCCACGAGCTAGGCTTAAAAATACTCATAAGCAATTAATAACATATCACAGAATCATAATAAGCATGCCTAACATTAATAACATATCAGACTAGTGCTCAATGCACTATTGTCGCCCTTGACTTATATGTCTATCCTTTCGACTAGCGCTCAGCGCGCTATTGTTGTCATTGACTTATAAGTCAATGCTTTTTAATCAGATAGTGCAAACATGCATAAAGAATCTAATAATTATCCACATGCAGAGTATTCAAGCATGCTAATCAAGCAATTACAGGCACAATCATAATCATGCTCATTCACAGGGGCTCGAGCCCTAATTAAATCAATGATTAACAACCAGGCCAAGCCCTAATCACATACATCACATATTGGGTGCAGTTTTCTTATATCTGGTCCAAGTACAAGTTAGTTATCCATGACCCCCGAGCATGACACTGTCCCATCCCTAGCGGTACCCTCAGATACAGTCGTTTCCCAGCTAAATTCCCAGGCTATCAAGCTTCTATTCTTCCCTAGAATTGTTATGACTCTAACCTCGTTATGTCATTTTCATTCTCTAATTCCACTCTATACCCAAATTTCCCCAAATAATTCCCCTAAACCCAAAATATTTCTATTTCTCCGAAGATACGACTCACACTACAATTTGTCCCGGTGACTCTCCATATCACCCAAAATACCCCTTGGCTAAACCTTTACTTGCTCCCTAGGATCGTCTCGTGCCAAATAACAAAAATGCCCTTCCAATAAGAAACGAGCCCACATGCACACTTAATTCACCAAAACATGCCAATATAGTCATATTATAATATAACTCACATAATTCATATAATCATGCATATCATCACATAATAATGCAATTAAACCAATTATTGCCTTCCAAACCCCCTAATCAAGGCACTATGCCTCATTAGGGAAATTTGGACGTTATACTTATCTCCTGACCAATTCGCATGGTTGTGAACCATATAAAAATAACATTTTATAAGAGAACATAAGCACCCCTAGGATTTTTAAAACTCATAGGTTATCTAGTATACTTATTTCAAGGGTCATGGGCGTAACTCGGACAACCGGTACACAACATCTCATATAGCGCATAAGCACTCCTAGGATCTCTCAGACAACTAGGTAACCCAATATACTTACCTGAAAGGTTCCAAGCATAACCTAAACCATAGATATACAATATATCATGTGGTGCGTAATCAACCCTAGAGACTGTCTCCTAAAGAGCCCTCTCTCTTTAACTAGCATATACACCCTACTTCTTGCAAGCAATACACTAGTTAACTCATGTTGTAGACACGTAAATGATAAACAGACTTACCAGTTTGCCTTAGCTACGCATGGGAAATCTCCCCTCAAAGAATCATGCCATGTTAGCCAACTATGTATACATTGTACTCGGATTAATTATGGCATTGTAGCAGATTAGCATTCTACTTGGGCATTATTGTCACCATAAAATACCTACTAAGGGTATTTTTGACATCACACATTTTAAGCTACAATGATGTTTAAAATTTTAGGAAAAACATCCATCAATGGTTCTAGTTATTCAAAAGTTGTCTTTGCACCAAACTTCCCGCTCGTTTCTCAATACCGAGCCTAGTCGGGTAAAATATAGTTTTGGAAGTCTTCAAGTTTATCCTTTCTTTGATTTTACCAAAAATCCCACATTTTATAGTAAAACTATTCCAGTTATAAAGTTTGATAATTTGAGTTAACTTAACAACTTAAGAAAAAATTATAAGAAAATTTTAATTAGGTTTCATGTAAGAGAAATTAAGTACATTTTTTTTATTTGGAAAATATTATTTTATCCTTTTCTTAAAAACTTAAGGTTTTGGACCCCTATTTAATTTTTCTTAAAAAATACTATTTAATTACTAAAATATTATTTCCTATTATCCAATTAATGTTTATAATCATGTAGTGTGCTAAACTCAATTTGTAACGACCTAAATTCACTAATAAGGCTTAAGGGCCTTGATTAGTGTGCCGGGAGGGCATGATGGGAATTATGTGTGATTATTATGATTAAGATGTATGATTATGATTTTAAGCATGTTATATGAATGTGTGAATTATGTTATGTGATAACTATGATGTGTGAATCGTACCATGTGGGTGCTGTGATACCAATGTGATGCACGTGCCGAGACGGTCCTAGAAGGCTAGATATTGGTAACTAGTAACTTGGTAACCTGTGTAACTATTAGTAACCTTAGAGAGTAACAAGTTTTATGGGGAAAGTGGTAGAATTGCAAAGCTGGTGAAAAGACAAGTGTACCCTTGAGGTTTAGTTAGAAAAGGATATTTGGGGAAGGTTAAGAAGGTCTTTTGGCAGTGATATAGAAGTCTTTGGCTGAGGGAAAAGGATATGTACGATTTATTTAAGCTAAGTATAACTGAAGTTAAGTCTTGGAAGGCTAGAAAGGGCAAGAAGGAAAGGGGGAATCAAGAACCTAAGAAGCAAAGTGGGAGAGGAACTGAACTAAGTTCTTTGAGGCTAGTGAAGGGCTTAAGGGTGTGGAATCAAGCATATATCAAGGTTTATACTGAGGTAAGGGATTGATCTCTGTTTTGTTAAGTTCTGAATTTGGTTTTTGAAAGAATTGAGAGATAGCCATGGTTTTCTTGTGTGGAATTCAGCTGGTTTGTTAAGGTGGAATTTAGCTCAAGCTTGGATTGGAGGAAGCTCAAGTCGAATTTCTGATTAAGGTAAGGATATTAAGTATGTTTGCAATTTCATAGCTGTTATGGTTTAAGGATTTAGGGGACTGGTTTGTACTTTTCTCAAGTTTCAGTTTAAGTGTTAGAGTTTGAATTTAGGTATGAATTCTGTGGGTGATTGGGTAGTTGAGCTGGGTTATAGTGTTTATAAGTTGTTGGTTGGTCTATGTGGGGTTTTAAATAGGTTTTGGGGCTTGGGTATGAAGTTGGGGTGATTTGGAGTGAGTTAGGCTCGGGAAAAATGCGAAGGAAAACCCAGAATTCTGGGTCTGCGATGGTGTGCCGCGGCACAGCTTTTTCGTGCCGCGGCGTGGGGTTCTCTGATGTTGGGTGCCGCGGCACAAGGCTAATTTCAGGATGTTACTTTTGACAATTTTAGGCCTTTGCTCCGGGGGTTAGGGGGATGTCTCCGGGGTGTTGTTCTAAGGTTTTGGGGGTTCCGAGAGTGTGGGTTAGGTTCCGGGAAGGTAGTCTTGGATTGTTTAATGACAAAGAATATTATATTTGTGTTGTGATTAGGACTTTGGAGAGGCTCGGGGTAGAGGACCGTGGTTGCGGCTACGTGGCATCGAAAACCAGTGAATTGAAAGGTAAGAACACTGCACCCGAATGTATGGTTGTGAATGGGACTAAGTGCTCCCGAGAGGTGTATTGTGTCACCGTTGGTATTATGCCAAGGGACACGTATAAGCGGTCTAAGAGTACCGTTCATGAATTTAGCGCATGGGGCGCGAATTGGCCACTGGGAGCCAGAAACAATAGGATAACAGAGGGAGCAGCCTGTGAGCGCTAGCCCTGGTTATCGTCTGTGCATTGTGTATTATGAGCTGAGATGCTTAGTATATGGAATACTTGACTATTGATATGCTTGAGTTTATGAGATGCTATATGAGTAATTGACTTGTTTGCTAGTTGTTCATGCTCTGTTAGTACTGTGTTTTCTTGCTGGGCCTTGGCTCACGGGTGCTTCGTGGTGCAGGTAAGGGCAAGAGCAAGCTGGACCAGGCCTGAGGTGGAGAGCTCCGAGGTGAAATGTACATAGCCAGCCGTTCGATCACCATGGTCGAGGAGTGTGTTAGGACAGAGATTACCTAACTGCTCATTTTGCCTTAGTATGGCTGTTAATGTATTTAAACTTTGTAACTTTTGTAAATGGCTTTTAAACTGTCATTTTTGGGATCCCATGTACATAAACAATGTTTAGTAATGAGAACATAACTTTTGAGACCAAAACGCTTTTAACCCTAGTACCTCTACTGTTTCAAAGCACGTTTTTACTTTTAACGACTTGATTAGCAAGTCCAGCACTTTGTAAACACACAGTGTAGCGGTCTTGGCTATCCAGGGCGTTACACAATTTTTATAAGTACCAAAATTAAATTATACTTTCATTAGTTAAGTACTTAGAAAAATTCTCACTTTTCCTTGAGTATAATTTTGCAAACTCAAAGTTATAAGTAGCTTAGATTAGAAAGTTATAGTTTGAGAACTATAGCTCCAATAATTCTTAAACTTTTCAGAATTAAATTTCTGAAACAACCCTTTTTACTTGCCAAATATCATACAAAAACAACCCTTTTTACTCAGTGAAATCTATTTTCAAAACTCTCATTTTAAAATTGCATAAAAATAGACCAATCATTATAGTCAAATCTAGGAATCCTTAAAATATTTTTGGTTCATTATTCGGGTTTGATATTTCTTGGTCCTATAATAGAATATATAAACACTATTCATACCAAAAATTAGGCCATTTTAACTATTATTATTTAGTGAAATGGGTTCCCCAAAATTGGCTGTCCAGAAGCTATTTTGAGCTTTCAGAATTTTTGTCAAATTTGCAAATTCATAACACTCAGCCTATTCAACATTTTTCTTAAAAAAATTACCCATATCAAAATAATGTTCATTCCAAAAATCAGCCAAAAACTCAATACTTTTTCCATAGAAATCATTGTCCAGAGATGGCTATTTGCCTAGATTTTGGAAATCGATTTTCCAGATTACACACAAATTTCGCAAGAATCATATCTTGGTCATTTCAAAACCATTTCCCACGTTTCTACAAATTATTGAAATCTAAACATCTTAAAATACAACGTGGAATCAAGAAAATCCAAAAGTTGAATCATACAGATTCGCTTGACCCATTGGATATCAAGTATTAAGCATTTTCTGACATAAATCATGATTTTTACCTAGAGAACGATGGATTACATCACTAACAATTATTAAAACTCATATGTATACATAATATACACTCAAAAAAATTGATCATACTTCCAATAATCAATTAAAGCTTATCAAAAACTAGAACATGGCAGTTTCAATAAGAACTCAACAAGAATTCAACAAAAACATATAGCAAGTGACCAATTACCTTTCGTTGACTTTGGTTTAGATTTTGGTGTCCCCTAGCATAATTAAATTCCTTGATTAACCTTTAGTCTACATACATTCACTCCCCATAAGCCCCAAAATTAGATTACACTTCTATATAAAATCAGCTAACTTCACAAACTAACCAACCATTAAACTTTGACAAAGTTGGTCTAGCTTTTACCTTATAATAATCTAGCTTGCCCAATTCTTCCTTAGCTTCAAAATAGCACTGAAGCACTTACGACTAAGTTTATGATAGATGAATGATGAGAGAGGAGATGTTTTTGAAGAAATTTTTTTAGGACCTTAAGGCAGTCGACCATGTGAGGGAATTGGAGAGAGAAATGAGAGAAACTTAAACCTTAAGCTTTTGCAATATGTAGATAATGAAGGCTAATTACCTATTTAATATTTATAAGTGGTATAAAAAATAAATCCAATAACTATCATACCCTTCTTCTACCGCCTTACTTTAAGCCAAATCAGCCTTTGATTAGCCTATAATTAATCCAACTTAAGTTTAATCAAGCTTAGGATAATTGTATTTTCCTCCCAAAAGATACTATGTAGTAGTTTTTCCGTTAATTTCCTAACTGCAATTTTAATCTTGGGTAATTATCTGTATGAGGAGAAGTGGTTACACTCCTATAATTGTAACTCAAATAATTTAATTAGCCAAAATCCCATTTTCGACCTAAAATGTCCATTATTTTAAAGATTTTTCACACAAAAATGAAACTTTTTGACCTTAATAATAATTGATCCAATAATTTAATTCCCAATATTATTTTTCCATAATTATGCTTCTAAAATAACGATTACCCAAGAATTTACCAAATTAGGGTTTACATTTTGGTCCGAGACTGACATGCTCAGTTTGTCGCCAAACTGCACATATCACACTTTGGCTAACACTTGCAACACGCCGCCGTATCACACATATCAAGCACATATTATTATTCATAATAATCTTCATAAAAACCTCACCACGCCGTTATTAGATACTCATTGCTGCCTAAAACGTGGGGCAATACAATGCATTACATGTACTTATGCTAAAGAGAAACATTTTGAATCCCTTACACATTCTAAGCTATGAAGCCTTGGAACTTCAAGATGATTTTCCCTTCAAAGATTGTGAAACAAGAAGTTTTCTTTGATCAAAGTACTCTAGAGGAATAATGGTATGGGGTAGGCTACTTGAGATTTAAAATTGGAAATATGAAGGAACGATACCAAGAATTGTTTTAGGTAAATTTCAGGGATGGAAATCTTATAAGAAAGGGAGAATTGTAACATCCACATTTTCCCTGAGAGTATTTAGGGAAAATCTCTGCATAATTATCTTCCCTATGTGGAAGGGTATGCTTTGGATGGATAATCTCTGCATCCACCTTAGGTAGGGTCGTTTATGCATGATTATGTGACTTGAAAATTTGTTTAATATTTGATGCCATGGTAATGATATAATTTTTATGTAGATAATTGCAAGTTGATCACTTAATGAACTTTGGGCTCATGGTTGAGTTGAATGGGCTTAGAATAAAATAAGCCAAAGAGAAGGAGGAGCACCACTACCACCTCCAATTCAGCAAAATCTGTAACAAAATGTTCTAGAGAACCCTGATTGTAATGCCCCAAATTTCCTAATAAGGTTTAGGACCTTGATTAGGAGGCCGGGAGGGCCATAATTGCTTTATTATGCTATTTAATGATAATATGCATGTTTAGGTGTATTAAATATGCATGTGAACCCATTTGTGATTAATTGGTGACTTTCATATTTTGGCCATTTCGGGCATTTTTGGCATATATGTGAAATGGGCGTGGTGCTTTGTTATTATCTGGTTATGCCAGGGTTACCCATCACAAGATGATCCTAGGAGGTAAGCTAGTGGGAAAGTCACAACGAGATTTAAGCTTGACTTGGAGTAAGTCAAGGGGTATTTAGAGCATTACCGGGTTATTGGGTAATGGGAATTAATATTTGGTGATAAATTGGGAGTTAGTAAGACCAGGGGGAATTCTGGAAGTTTTGACTATAATGTCCCCGGGGGGGTTTTTGGGACCCCGAGCATTAGGTTTTATTGGAAGCTACTTAAGCTTGAAGTAACCTTTTAAGAAAGAAAAGAAACGTTTTGTACGTTCTCTCTCCCTAAAGTTCCCTTTTCGTTCCCGTTCGCATTTTCGAAGATAACTTGAGTTCTAGGACTGGGAATCAAGCGAGGATTGAGGCATAGCAATCCTAAGGAAGATTAGAAGCTTATTAGCCGGAGGATATAGTTGGAAACAACTCAATCGGAGGTAACTCAAGTTTAAGTTTTAAGTTTTTAAAAGTTTTTAAGCTTGAATTGGACTTTGTGAATCGTTGAGTTTTTAGTTTGTTTGAACCTCGGGTTTTGGTGGTTTTGGACCATTGGAGAGTTTGGGAACTTTGATTTAATGATCTGGGAATGTTTAGACATGTTTTTGGGAGGTTTTAAAAGGTTAAAACGAACGAAAAATGACTGCCCTGAAGTTGGGCCGCGGCCCTGTTCTTGGGCGCCGCGGCCCTTGCTCGAAGAAGCAGGTGTCAGGATTTGGCCTTGCTGGGCGCCGCGGCCCTTGATGGAGGGCGCCGCGGCCCTAGCCTCAGAGAACCCTGGGGGCCGCGGCCCAAGGTGCTAGGGCCGCAGCCCTTGCCCTGTTTTCACCCCGTTTGCTCGTTTTGACCCCGGAAACATGGTTTTGGGCCTCGGGATCATTCCTACTACCCGGAGTAGTGAGGATTGATGTCTTGGAGGATAAGTTTTAGTTCAAGGGTTGGTTTTAGAACTTGAACTCATTGGATCACCATTTGTGGTTGTGACTAGGTTAACACTAGAGGCTTGGAATCAGGATCGTGCTTGTGGCTCATTTGTTGGTAACCTGTGCTTGGACCCAAGGTAAGAAAATTGCACCCCATATGTGACATGCATGGTTATGATTGATGCATGTTGAGTGTTTAAATGTAAACATTGATAGCATAATGAATGCTTGGCAATCATGCCCATTTGCATATGATTATTGTTGAGGCATGCTGGATGATTAAGTGTGATGCATATGATGCACGAGAAACTAGTGATTAGGGCATGCCATGAATGATGAATATGAGATTGGTCAGAGCTTGAGTCTCTGGGTTTGTGCATGATCATAATTATGCTAGCAACTGTTTAGTAAGCATGCTGAATGCCTTGCTCTTGGATAATTGGCATATGATACACATTGATAGCATTGCTTACTTGTGCATGGTACTGACTAATTAGTCAGAATTGGCAAAGGTGTTAGTATCAACTGTGAAGCTGTGACTCATTAGTCAGGTTCCGCAGTGGTACTGGGCACTAGTCACGTTACACTGACTCATTAGTCAGAACGGTCTTAGCGTGTATCACGCAAGCCCTCAAAGATGAGATCTAATCGACTATCAGCATTGAATGACTCAAAGAGCATTAATGCCAGACCGACCCCGAGGGTCGTTGAATGAAATAAGCTCTTGGAGGCTGGTGGCTTACCTAGCAGCCACTCTCCCACTTGAAACAGTGACGTGCTTGTCAGTCACTCGGTATGGTTTACCAGAACCTATTGAAGGTTAGAGGCTTACCCAACAGGCACTCTTCCATTTGAATTAGTGACTTGCTTTTTAGTCACTCAGTATGGTTTACCAGAACCTATTGAAGGCTAGAGGCTTACCCAACAGCCACCCTTCCATTTGAGTTAGTGACTCGCTTGTCGGTCACTCAGCATGGTTTATCGGAACCTCAGGTGTTGCGACACTCATTTGATGAATATTATAAGCGCTTGAAGGCTAGTGGCTTACCTGGCAGCCACTCTTCCATTTGGTTAGTTACTTGTTTGACAGGCACTCATCTGATTAGGAATGACTTGGTAGTCCTCCAATCAGAAGGCTAGAATTTCTTATCCTGGATACCCCAGCATCTGTTTGAATTCATTTGCATGCTGATTAGAGCTATAAATGCTAGGCATGCCAGATATGATTTGATATCAAGATATGACTGTTTATGAGCATATGAGTTTTCTTGCTGAGCTTCGGCTCACGGGTGCTTTGTGCTGCAGGTAAAGGCAAAAGGAAGCTGGACCATCCTTGAGTTGGAGAGCTTAGGTGATGACGTGTACATATGCAGCTGCTCGACCAATACTTGGGCGAGGTTTGAAAGTGGAACTAGGGCTGAACCCTGTTTTGTCGCTTAGAACGGCCTGATGTAAAAACTTTCTTGTAATAAACTCTGAAATTATATTTTTGGGATCCCAATGTATACAGTAAACGTTCTAGTGAAATGTTACATCTTAACCAAAGTTTTTTTAACCCCTAAACCGCTAATCATACTTTGTTATACGTTTATGGCCAAACGACTCGATTAGCGAGTTTAGCACTATTTGCAATGTGCACTGTAGCGGTCCCTGGAGTTTGGGCGTTATAATTTTGGTATCAGAGCAATGCCTTGGTTTATGTGTTCCTGAAGACGACCTGAGCATGTACACTCATCACTGAAGATAGCTTCACTCAAGGAATGGTAACTATTTTTGTAGTTATGTGCTTAGCTGCTTAAATAGATTGTGAATGCTTTACCTGCACATTGCATTAGGGAGCATGAGATTTTGATAGAGCTTGGCTCTTGACTATTTGAATATATGCTCCGTGGATATATTTATGAATATGATCATTTGATTACCTTCTCTATGATTACATAATTGTGATATTTGCATGCTTGCGTTGAGGCATGGTGTGGATTTTGGAAGAGCAGGGATTTTGATTGATGTATGAATGCCATGGGAATGTTTATAGCACTGCAGTGATTTGTGAATGTGGTGTGGTAAGATTGATCCTGTGGGGGAAAACTCATGATATGCTCATTGTGACTAATGGGTCAAGTTATTGACTGCAGAACAGGTTTATAGATAAGGCGGTTATGAGGCCTGGTGGTGGTTATTCAGAGGCTGGGAGTTTCATTCAGGGGTTGAGTTCCTCATCTACCCGTCAGAGTTTTCAACAGATAGTTACAGATTTGCAATTAAGATTGCAGAGGCATGAGGAAGAGATTAGGTGTCTAAGGCAACAGCAGAATCTGTTGGGAAGCACCTCTTCCTATGTTGTGCCAGGAATGGCACCAGGTTTGGCTCAGCCTAGGGTTGAGAGCAGATGGGAATTTCTCTGTGGAAGATTCCAAGAATATTACCCTCCAGTCTTTGAGGGAGGCCTAGATCCATTTAGAGCTGAGCAATGGATGGCCATGATCAGTTCCATTCTTGACAGTATGGGGCAGGTAGGTCACGATAGGGTGATCTGTGCTACATTTGTACTACGGGATGATGCCCGGACGTGGTGGGAAGTGATATCCCAGACACGGGACACAGCTGTGATGGATTGGAAAGAGTTTAGGCAGCTGTTTATTGAAAAGTATTACTGTGATGTGGCCAAGACTGCCAAGATGAATGAGCTTCTGAATCTCGTTCAGGGAAAGGCATCAGTATCCGAGTATGTTAATAAATTTAATGAGTTGACTAAGTTTGCTTTAGACATGGTACCCACAAATGTGGCTCGGAAGGAAAGGTTTGTTCAAGGATTGAATCCTGGAATAGCTCATGGCATCAGAGTTGCCCCAGTGCACGAAGTCTCTACCTATGCTCAGGTGGTAGAGAAGGCTCTTGCTGTTGAGAGCATCGGAGATGAGGAAAAGAGTGCCATGAAGCATGGAGCTCAGATAGTGGTACCTCCACTTGGTGGAGCAAGCAAGAAGAAAAGCTGGAAGCCTTACCCAGAATGCGCTCGGTGTAAGAGGCATCATCTGGGAGAATGTCGAGCAAGGGCATGTTTCGTATGTGGCATGGTTGGGCATTTCAAGAAGGATTGCCCAAGGCTAAGAGAGCTTGAGCAAAAGAGGATGGACAGCTCGACTCCAGCTCGAGTGTTTATTCCAGAGCAGCCAGAGTCTGGGACTGGGACTAGCTCCTCAGGAGTGGCTGGTCAGTTTTCTAGTTTTATTTCTGAGTTGTGCTGATTGGCTTTGGTGCCATGCTGTTCCTTGTTTATTGCATATAGAGAGGCATAAAATTGATATGATGATCACATGGTTGTGTTGTGATGGGAACATGGTATGGAATTGACAACTTAAAAGGTAAGTTGGGTTATGGAAGGACCCCTCAGTGGTTGAGTAAAGCTGGTTATGACTGGCTTGAGTGTGATATGAGAATAGAAAGCCTTGAGGTAGTTGGTGTTGTGCATAACTTTGGTATGCCAATGATAACTGTGTGGAGAGCTAGAGTTTTATGGCAGAGTGGTGCATAGAACTCTTAGCTAGTGCGATGGATACCACTTGGGTTGTGTCAGTGGGATCAGGACAGGCTGGATTAGTCTGTGAGTTCCTGAATGTGTTTCCAGGGAATTGGTCAGGGTTTCTGTTATATGAAGAGATAAAACGGTGGTTTGATTAGTGCAAGGATAGAGTTGAATTGAGAGCATTGTATTGAATGGCTTAGTAGAGTTGTAAGAACTTGAGGCTTAGATACTGAGTGAGAAGGAATTCTCAAGAGTTGATCTTTGATCTGGTTAGTACCAGTTAGGGATCAAGGGAAAAGAATATGCAAAAAAAAAAGCTGTGCTTCTATCAGGTAAAAGCATTAGGAGGTGCTGGATTGTATTTTGAGAATTTGTTTAACGCTAAGTGTTTATGGATCAGATGAACAGAGCGTTCAAGGGATTACTTGAATGGGAATTTGTGATCGTCTGGGACGATGATTTTGTGATGTACTCTTTGTGGAAACTTGCTAAGGTCAAGGGACACCTTAGAAGGTGGGAGTGTCCTTGGATGGACATGGTATTATATGTGATTTGTGGAAAGAATTCTGAGTTTCTGTTTGCAGATCAGAATTATTGGGTAGGTTGTTATGACACCTCAGTGATATAGAGAAAAGAAATTTATTTATGCAACATGTTGGTTAAAGGATCTGACCAGAGCTAGTGTAGAGTTTCTGGTGGGCCAGGTGACCAGTTTTGTGCTTGAGATTTTTATCTCAGAGAAGATTAAAAGGAATAAATGACTAAGTGAATCTCAGATAAGAAAGTTGAATGGAAGTCTTAGCTGGGTCAGCTAAGAGTGTTACAGTGTCAAGTGTGAGTTTATTGTAATACAAGGGTCAGACTTGGGGTCTGATGGACACTGGGATTAATGGGAGGTTCTGGATGAATCTCATGTTACTTTCTGTTTCTCTTCGTTCAGGCATCATGGCAGTGTACCAGAGTATGAAAATCTTACAGTGATGGCCTGAGATGAAGAGGGGTATAATGGAATGTGTGGTTGAGTTCTTAACCTGTTAACAGGTTCAGACAGGGTATCAGGATCAGTAAGGTTATTGTGGCCTTTGAATATTGTATAATAGAAATAAGAAAGCGTCGCGATGGTTTTCGCAGTGGGGCTACCCAGAAAAGTGGGTCAGCATGATCGAATTTGGGTCACCTTGGACCAATGTTGTGAGTAAGTGTATTTTTGCTTATAAGAATAAGTAACACAGTGGATCAGTGCTCGGATCTCTTAGTGAGAGAGATAGTGTGCCTTCTTGAGAATTAAAGGCTTATCTTATTAGATGAAAATTGAATTGTCACTTCCAGGTTATGGAAGGGGTGAAGGGAAGGCAGTGAATATATGGGTGGAATTCAATGTAGTTCCTTATTCTCAGACTGATGATAATCAGAGGGAGAATTGTCCAGAGTTAAAAAGGTACCTTATGAGATAAGGTATGGTGGAACATGTTCGTCACCCTTTCATTGGAGTGAGATGGGTGAGATATTATATCTGGGTTATGTGATGGTTCAGGGGACCATTGGGATTATTAGAGGTTAGGAGCATGGATGCTCGCTTCTCAGACTGAATGGAAAAGTGTTACTGAATTGAAAAGCAGGAACATGGAATTCCAGGTAGGGAGTTGTGTCTTCCTAAAGAATCACCATGGAAAGGGGTGATGAGTAAAGGAAAGTTGAGCCTAGATTGGTATGGCAGTTTGAGTCCTGGACAGGACTGGTCAGATTATCTTTTGTAGGACCATAGTTTTGGTTTTGCTAGTTGTACATTGTGTTATGTATTTTCATGCAGTGGACATGGGTTGGAAGAACTCATGAGTTGAGTTATGAGGTTCTGAGGAACAAGGTGTACCTTGATTTAAGGTATGTTGTAGAAACAGTGAGGTCGAGAGAACGACCTGGGAATTGGACTAAGTTGTGCGGAATTGATATTCCGGGCAGTTCAGATAAATTTCGAGGACGAAATTTCTGTAAGGAGGGGATAGTTGTAATGCCCCAAATTTCCTAATAAGGTTTAGGACCTTGATTAGGAGGCCGGGAGGGCCATAATTGCTTTATTATGCTATTTAATGATAATATGCATGTTTAGGTGTATTAAATATGCATGTGAACCCATTTGTGATTAATTGGGTGACTTTCATATTTTGGCCATTTCGGGCATTTTTGGCATATATGTGAAATGGGCGTGGTGCTTTGTTATTATCTGGTTATGCCAGGGTTACCCAGCACAAGATGATCCTAGGAGGTAAGCTAGCGGGAAAGTCACAACGGGATTTAAGCTTGACTTGGAGTAAGTCAAGGGGTATTTAGAGCATTACCGGGTTATTGGGTAATGGGAATTAATATTTGGTGATAAATTGGGAGTTAGTAAGACCAGGGGAAATTCTGGAAGTTCTGACTATAATGTCCCCAGGGGTGTTTTCGGGACCCCGAGCATTAGGTTTTATTGGAAGCTACTTAAGCTTGAAGTAACCTTTTAAGAAAGAAAAGAAACGTTCTGTACGTTCTCTCTCCCTAAAGTTCCCTTTTCGTTCCCGTTCGCATTTTCGAAGATAACTTGAGTTCTAGGACTGGGAATCAAGCGAGGATTGAGGCATAGCAATCCTAAGGAAGATTAGAAGCTTATTAGCCGGAGGATATAGTTGGAAACAACTCAATCGGAGGTAACTCAAGTTTAAGTTTTAAGTTTTTAAAAGTTTTAAGCTTGAATTGGACTTTGTGAATCGTTGAGTTTTTAGTTTGTTTGAAACTCGGGTTTTGGTGGTTTTGGACCATTGGGGAGTTTGGGAACTTTGATTTAATGATCTGGGAATGTTTAGACATGTTTTTCGGAGGTTTTAAAAGGTAAAAACGAAGGAAAAATGGCTGCCCCGAAGTTGGGCCGCGGCCCTGTTCTTGGGCACCGCGGCCCTTGCTCGAAGAAGCAGGTGTCAGGATTTGGCCTTGCTGGGCGCCGCGGCCCTTGATGGAGGGCGCCGCGGCCCTAGCCTCAAAGAACCCTGGGGGCCGCGGCCCAAGGTGCTAGGGCCGCAGCCCTTGCCCTGTTTTCACCCCGTTTGCTCGTTTTGACCCCGGAAACATGGTTTTGGGCCTCGGGATCATTCCTACTACCCGGATTAGTGAGGATTGATGTCTTGGAGGATAAGTTTTAGTTCAAGGGTTGGTTTTAGAACTTGAACTCATTGGATCACCATTTGTGGTTGTGACTAGGTTAACACTAGAGGCTTGGAATCAGGATCGTGCTTGTGGCTAATTTGTTGGTAACCTGTGCTTGGACCCAAGGTAAGAAAACTGCACCCCATATGTGACATGCATGGTTATGATTGATGCATGTTGAGTGTTTAAATGTAAACATTGATAGCATAATGAATGCTTGGCAATCATGCCCATTTGCATATGATTATTGTTGAGGCATGCTGGATGATTAAGTGTGATGCATAAGATGCACGAGAAACTAGTGATTAGGGCATGCCATGAATGATGAATATGAGATTGGTCAGAGCTTGAGTCTCTGGGTTTGTGCATGATCATAATTATGCTAGCAACTGTTTAGTAAGCATGCTGAATGCCCTGATCTTGGATAATTGGCATATGATACACATTGATAGCATTGCTTACTTGTGCATGGTCCTGACTAATTAGTCAGAATTGGCATAGGTGTTAGTATCAACTGTGAAGCTGTGACTCATTAGTCAGGTTCGGCAGTGGTACTGGGCACTAGTCACGTTGCACTGACTCATTAGTCAAAACGGTCTTAGCGTGTATCACGCAAGCCGTCAAAGATGAGATCTAATCGACTATCAGCATTGAATGACTCAAAGAGCATTAATGCCAGACCGACCCCGAGGGTCGTTGAATGAAATAAGCGCTTGGAGGCTGGTGGCTTACCTAGCAGCCACTCCCCCACTTAAAACAGTGACGTGCTTGTCAGTCACTCAGTATGGTTTACCAGAACCTATTGAAGGTTAGAGGCTTACCCAACAGCCACTCTTCCATTTGAATTAGTGACTTGCTTGTTAGTCACTCAGTATGGTTTACCAGAACCTATTGAAGGCTAGAGGCTTACCCAACAGCCACCCTTCCATTTGAGTTAGTGACTCGCTTGTCGGTCACTCAGCATGGTTTATCGGAACCTCAGGTGTTGCGACACTCATTTGATGAATATTATAAGCGCTTGAAGGCTAGTAGCTTACCTGGCAGCCACTCTTCCATTTGGTTAGTGACTTGTTTGACAGTCACTCATCTGATTAGGATTGACTTGGTAGTCCTCCAATCAGAAGGCTAGAATTTCTTATCCTGGATACCCCAGCATCTGTTTGAATTCATTTGCATGCTGATTAGAGCTATAAATGCTAGGCATGCCAGATATGATTTGATATCAAGATATGACTATTTATGAGCATATGAGTTTTCTTGCTGAGCTTCGGCTCACGGGTGATTTGTGGTGCAAGTAAAGGCAAAAGGAAGTTGGACCATCCTTGAGTTGGAGAGCTTAGGTGATGACGTGTACATGTGCAGCTGCTCGACCAATACTTGGGCGAGGTTTGAAAGTGGAACTAGGGCTGAACCCTGTTTTGCCGCTTAGAACGGCCTGATGTAAACACTTTCTTGTAATAAACTCTGAAATTATATTTTTGGGATCCTAATGTATACAGTAAACGTTCTAGTGAAACGTTACATCTTAACCAAAGTTTTTTTAACCCCTAAACCGCTAATCATACTTAGTTACACGTTTATGGCCAAACGACTCGATTAGCGAGTTTAGCACTGTTTGCAATGTGCACTGTAGCGGTCCCTGGAGTTGGGACGTTACACTGATCGATAGGGAGAAGCCCATAGGCCATAATCTATCAATGGTGACGACCAAGATAGAGGAGATGGCCTTCCTCTTCAATAGCCATGAAGGATAGAAGTTATTACTCCAATAAATTTAATAAACTACCAAAGGGTCAAATATATTTTTTGCATAACGAACAAATCTTGTATGCTGTGGTGAATTACCTCCAAATCTAGAAAGAGCACATTGTGAAGATTTGAGGTCCGCCATATGCTCTAGTAGACACAATCCACAAAGACACCACGATCAAGGCATGCCTTGTGAAAACCAACCTGTTGGACCCTCTCACCTAGGAAACTGGGAGTATCGACCAACACCACCCTCCATGCATAGGGATGGCGTGGTAGATAATGAAGCCTATAGTATTTGTAACGCCCTACTTCCTTAGAGCCATTACTAAGTGTATTTAAAATCGTGCTTTCAACTCGATAATCGAGGTTTTAATTCAAAACGTGTAACTAAGCCATAATTAAAAAAAAAACATTAGGGAAAGTAGTTTTTCATAGCTAATCATAAAAGTTTACATTTGGGATCCCAAAACATAGTTTAGAAAATATTTACAAAACAAAACTGATCAGAGTCGACTAAACGACAAAATCTAAGTTCATTTATAAGCATCTCCCAAAACCCCCTAGCTGTGACAGCCAGGCTGGCCGGAGATGTACACGCCGCCTCACACCAGCTGTGCTCATGGTTGGTTGATCTTCTCTTTACCCTTACCTGCACCATAGAGCATCTGTGAGCCGAAGCCCAGCAAGAAAACCCATAACAGATAACATATGCAATACACGAATGTAACATATAAACAGGCCACCAATGGCTAAACACATACGGCCTAGCCATCCCAGGCATTTACCAGGCCCTGGGTTCGCGGACCACGCCATAAGGATATCCCAAGTATCCTATTAGGGACTCGCCCTAGCAACTCGCACCCCACGTGCTCAACGCCGCTCCCGGCCTCTTGCCGTTCTCGGCCTTGCACTCATCGTGCTTGATGCCGTTCCCGGCCTCACGCCGTTTCCGATCTTCACCGTTCCCGGCTCTTGCCGATCTCACACATAATATCAAACACGATATAGCAACAAGCACAGAATTCAAGCATAAACAGATAAAGAGCCATGCTCTACAATTCTAGTATATAGGGCTCGGCCCTGCATGTCATTTCCATTCAATATATTGGGCTCAGCTCTGCACACAAGCTCTATGGAAACAGGGGTTTTCTTACCTGAGTTCCGAGCTTCCTGAGCATCGATGCCCCGAGCACAGTCCACTAACGTGAGCCTCGCCGAAATCCTAGTCACAACACATAACAATATCCGACCATCAACTTCTAACCCAACAAATAACCTCAAACCATAACCCTAACCTCCGGGACCTTGAATTCTATCAATCCGAATGATAAGATCCATCCTGAGCCTTACCCTTTAAGTTCCCAAGTCAAAAATATCAATAAAATCCTCACTGACACTAAGGGCCGCGGCCCCTCCCACTAGAGCCACGGCTAGCTTCAAAACAGTGGCTAGCTCTCCACTGACCACCACGCGGGCCGCGGCGCGCCGCGGCGCGCTTAAATTCCCTCAGCCTCCCATGGCTGCGCGCGCATGCGGGCTGCGGCGCTAACAGCGAACCCAGATTTTCCCATCAGTTTTTCATCCTTTCTTCAAGCCAATTCCCACCAAAGCTAAGCCAATAATCCCAGATAACAATACCTTTATTTCAGCTCAATATTAACACCAAAACCCAACAGAATTCTACTCCAAATACAACTAGAACACCCAACAACAGCCTAAATTCTATCCACATGCAAAGCTTAAAACTTGGCTGAAACTTGAACATAACTTCCATGGGAAACTTACCTCTTGCTGAATTCAAACCCCTGATGTTGAACCTTAATCCACAAGCTTTAAGCTTATGAGTTAACACAACTGAATCCCCTTGCTTATGCTAGCTTGCACCAGGAAATTTCCTATGAGTTTCCTCTTGAGTTTTACCTTAGAGAGTGTAAGAGAAAGGAAAGAAAAAGCTAACTTCAGTTCTAGGAAAGTATGGGTCGGTTTCTCAAGGTTTCTAAACAGTTCCTTTCTTTTATTGTTTTATATAGCTTAAGTCTAAAGATTGTTTTAGAGTGATTGTGTTTTACTGGTGGATCTTTGAAACACTTTTACCCTGTCATCATTGTCTAATTACCGAGTCGTTATTTGCGGATAGACTTGGATAGCTATGCATCCAAGAAAGTCTACACGACTAGCCGACACTAGGACTGGGGCCGGGAATGATGACCAGGGCCAGAACCCTCTGCCAGTCCCTGAGAACTGGCAGCAGTTAATGGCTGATATGCAGGCTCAACTACAGAGTCAGGACGAGCAGATCCGCATTCTGCGACAGCAGGCTCCATCAGGGAGTGCTGCCCTTATTGTACCACCTGCGGTGGTACTAGTTGTGCAGCCTGGGAGGTTGTTAACAGGTGGGAACCGTTATATGAGCGGTTCAGGAAGCAGGAACCCCCAATCTTTGAGGGTGGACAAGATCCGCTGAAAGCCGAGCAGTGGCTAACTATGATTACTATAATTTTGGATTTGATGAGGATTGAGGGGCATGATAGAGTGGCCTGTGCCACTTATATGTTGAGGGAGGATGCCTGCATCTGGTGGGAAGTGGCATCACAGACCAGGGATGTTACCACTTTGACTTGGGAAGGATTCAAAGATTTGTTTAGCCAGAAGTATTACAATGTTGCTGTCAGAGCAGCAAAGGTCAATGAGTTTGTGAGTTTGGTGCAGGGCAATATGATAGTTACTGAGTATGCCCTGAAATTTGACAGGCTTGTGAATTTTGCACCCGATCTTGTGCCTACTGATGCTCCTAGGCAAGATCGCTTTATCAGAGGGCTTAATGCCATGATAGCCTGGGATGTCAGGATCCCAACGGTACCTGGAGGAACAACTTATGCCCAGGCCGTTGAGAAGGCTCTTACTGCTGAGGAAGCGAAGAACAAGATATGGAAGGAGAGCGCTGTAATGCCCTGGATAACCAAGACCATTACACTGTGTGTTTAAAATAGTGCAAGACTTGCTAATCAAGTCATTTAAACAAAGTGTGAATTCAAGGCCATCAACAGATTAGGAATAAAGGATTTTGGTCACAAACAGGCTATTTTCATTAAAAATGACAGTTTAACTCATGGAAACTCAAGACAGGGTTTAGAAATCTTAGTTACAATAAATTCTGAGAGTTACAAATAACTCAAGCCACTCTAATGGAAATATATACATTTTAGGTTTCCGTCCCTGTACAATTCCTCGACCGTGGCGGCCGAGTAGCTGACAATGTACACCTCGCCTCCAGAGCTCTCCAACTCATGTTTGATTCATCCTACCCTTGCTTTTACCTGCACCACGTAGCACCCGTGAGCCGAGGCCCAGCAAGAAAGCATGATAACATAGCAAGATCAACATCATTTATCAAATATCCCATAATGCACAACCAAGAACTCAACGTTTCATAACATTTATCCAATCAGTGATAACACACAACAGATTAACAGTTCGTCATCCAAACAACCAACAAATCATGTTCATAACACAATATTCACAATCATAATCCATCAAATAATATTCTGGGTTAGCACCCCCAGTGTAATACTCACTGACACCAGCCAGCTAAACCAAGCTCATTGATAGATAAGCTGCCTCAGCTACCAGTGGCTGAGCCGCGCCCTGTGCGCAAATATTGATTCCGACACTCTTAGGTCGGTTATCGCATGTCCCATGGTATAATAATACCATCCCATGACATGATATACAAATGTCGGGAGCTCTTAGTCCCATCGTGTTCACATGGTTAATCACATTCACATAACAATGCATACAAGCATAGGGAGCACTTAGTCCCAACCTAACCACATAATCAGGTGCAGCTTTCTTACCTTTCAATTCACTAGCTTTGATCCCTCGACTCCTTGAGCACGATCCCCCTCAAGCCCTAGCGCTTACCTAATCACAATCATGGCCAAAGTCATTATAAATCCCCAAGTTCAAAACCTAGCCCCGGGGCCAATCCCGAGCCCTCGGGAAGTCCTAGTTCCACCAAACAAGGTGGTGGAACCAAACCCTAGGTCAAAAACCCTTGCAAACAACCCAAAAATCCCCTTCAGAAAGCAGGGTAGCGCTAAAGCGCTCTTGGGAGGGCGCTACAGCGCTACAGACAGAAGCCAAAGTCCCCTCAGCATTATGGCCTAGCGCTGTAGCGCTAGTCACAGACAGAAGCCCAAAGGCTAGCGCTGTAGCGCTAGTCACAGACAACCCAACACCATTTTTCACTTCTGCGATTTTTCTCAAACCAACTCGAACCAAAACTCTTCAAACTCTTTTCCAAACTCAAAAACAACCTCATGACCATACCCCACTCATCCCAAGCACCCCAAACATCTAGAACTTGAGCACATGCATCCACAACCTCAGAATTCACCATAGCCACTCCTAAGCTCTAAAACTCAGTCAAAACTAGCTGAACAACAAAGTTAGAGTTTAGGCTTTATACCTTTGATAGAATTTCGACCACAAGTTGTCTCTAAACCTTCTTGGCTTGCCTCTCCTCAGTCTTAAGCCTGAATTCCCTAAAGTTCCATCAAATTCAACTTAAACACCATAGCTCAAAAACCAGAAACAAAATCCAAACCAGCAACTGAAGAGATTACGAAACCTTACCTCAAAGGATGGCCTAATCTTGCTAAACCCTTGCCAAATCCTCAATCTTTGCTCAGTAACCTTGTGGCTTAATTGGTCTAACTTTCCTCTGAGTTTTACTCCAGAAATCCTCAAGAAATTAGTGAAGAAAACATAAACCGACTTAGAGAACTCTCTCTGTTTTCCCTTCTTTCTTTTCCCTTCCTTTTCCTTCTTTTTCAGACTTCTCCAATATTCTACAAATCCCACTAACATAAATCCCTGGTATTACTTATCTTCTGTAAGCTAAATGACTAGTATGCCCTCCCCATTAAGTCTAAACCTTTTAATCCACTTAAGGGCCTTTTAGTCATTTTACCCAATTCCCGCTAATTCCTCGAGTGTCTCTAATATTTCCCGCTTAATTCCCGATACCTAATTAGTTATCAATATTATTCCTCAATGTCAGAATAGACTCCAGTATATTCGCTAAATTCCCATTTATACCCCTAAGCTCACCCCGAGCCTGGTATAAATCCCCGCCATGACTTTTCGCTACTTTGCTCACTAGGATCGTCTCGAGTCACAGATCATAGATATATCCACATAATAATGTGGTCTCAACATTAGCCTACCAATATACACAAAAGTACACAATTACGCTCGCAATGAGCCAAATTACAATAATACCCTCACAGCAGAGTATATAGTCCCATGCATGCCTTTATCATCATATAATAATATGACCCACACAATCATGCATATAATCATATAATAATACAGTAAATCAATTATGGCCCTCCCAGCCTCCTAATCAAGGTCCTAAACCTTATTAGGAAATTTGGGTCGTTACAAGCGCGGTGAGGCGTGAGGGTCGCAGAACAGTGCCTCCTTATTCAGGGATAGGTAGGGGCGGAGGCCCGAGTGACTTCAAGAGGAAGACCCCTGACACTTCGACTGCTCCTGGTCCAGATACGATGGGTCTGGGTGGTCAGGGTGGCCGTCAGGGTGGCGGTGTGGCATGGCGGAGCTATCCAGAGTGCCCGAGGTGTAGGAGACGCCATCTGGGCGAGTGTCGGGCCAAGGCATGCTTTGTGTGTGGGGCAGTAGAGCATCTTAGGAATGACTGCCCAACGGTGATGAAAGGTGAAGCGGGAAGGGTGGATAGCTTGACTCGAGCTCGAGTATTCACCTTGACTCAGGCGGAGGCTGAGGCTAGCCCCTAAGTAGTGATAGGTCAGCTTTCTAGTGCTGGCTTTCCTTTGACAGTGTTGATTGATTCTGGTGCTACACATTCCTCTGTTTCTAGTAGAGTGATTGATAGATTGTGTAGACCTAGCGAGTATCGGATTGTAGGGTTTGGGACTTTGTCGCCTACAGGGGAACTGGTAGTCTCTAGGAGATGGATTAGGGCACTACCAGTAACGGTTGATAGTAGTGAACACTCGGTAGATCTGATTGAGTTAGACTTGGAGGATTTCGATATGATTCTGGGGATGGACTGGTTGGCTAGATATGGGGCTACGATTGATTGTAGGAAGAAGATGGTTACTTTTGAGCTTAAGGGAGAGGACCCTTTTGTCTTTGTGGGTGCGGTATCTGGACTCCTCATACCCATGATTTCAGCATTGAGAGCCAGAGACTTGTTGCAGGGGGGATGCATAGGTTTTCTGGCTAGTGTAGTGGATACTACTACAGTTATGCCGGCAGGGCCGGGAGAGACTAGATTGGTGTGTGAGTTTTTAGATGTATTCCCCGAGGATCTGCCAGGGTTGCCGCCGCACAGGGAGATTCAGTTTGAGATTGAGTTGGCACCGGGGACAGAACCAGTATCAAGGACACCATAAAGAATGGCACCAGCAGAACTGAAAGAGTTGAAGATACAGTTGCAAGAACTTTTGGAATTGGGGTTTATCAGGCCTAGCTACTCTCCATGGGGCGCTCCAGTGTTGTTCGTTAAGAAGAAGGATGGGACTTTGAGGATGTGCATCGACTATAGAGAATTGAACAAGTTAACTATTAAGAATAAGTACCCTCTACCAAGGATTGATGACTTGTTCGATCAGCTGCAAGGTAAGACGGTGTTCTCAAAGATTGATCTTCGATCTGGTTATCACCAGCTGGGGATCAAAGATGAGGATATATCGAAGACGGCTTTCCGGACACGATATGGGCATTATGAGTTTTTGGTCATGTCTTTTGGTCTGACCAATGCCCCAGCAACTTTCATGGATTTGATGAACAGGGTGTTCAAGGACTTCTTGGATCAGTTCGTCATTGTCTTCATCGACGACATTCTGGTATACTCCAGTTCAGAGGCGGAGCATGAGCAGCATCTTTGAGAGGTTTTGCAGAGGTTTAGAGAGCATCACTTATATGCCAAGTTTAAGAAGTGTGAGTTTTGGCTACCAGATGTGACCTTCCTTGGACATATAGTTGGGGCAGAAGGGATTAAGGTGGATCCGTCCAAGGTAGAAGCAGTTAGCGATTGGCTGAGGCCGAGGAATGCCTTGGAGGTGCGAAGTTTCCTTGGGTTGGCTGGTTACTACAGGTGGTTTGTAGAGGGGTTCTCGAAGATTTCTTCACCAATGACAGAGTTGACAAGAAAGAATCAAAAGTTTGTCTGGTCGGAGAAGTATGAGAACAACTTTCAGGAATTGAAGCGACGGCTAACTTCTGCGCCTGTGATGAGTCTTCCTTCGGAGGAAGGGAAGTTTGTGGTCTACTGTGACGCATCACGGTTGGGTTTAGGCTGTGTGCTGATGCAGAATGAGAAAGTTATAGCCTATGCATCTTGACAGCTGAAGGAGTATGAGCAGAGGTATCCGACTCATGATTTGGAATTAGCAGCAGTGGTATTCGCACTAAAGGTGTGGCAACATTATCTGTACGGGGAGAAGTGCGAGATATATACTGACCACAAGAGTCTGAAGTATTTCTTTACCCAGAAGGATCTGAATATGAGGCAGAGACGTTGGTTGGAGTTGGTTAAGGATTATGACTGTGATATCCTTTACCATCTTGGAAAAGCCAACATGGTGGCAGATGCATTGAGCCGGAGGGGCCCAGGAGAGTTGTATGGTTCCACTTAGATCTCGAGAAATATTGGATGAGTCTCACACTACACCATACTCACTTCATTCGGGTACCACGAAGATGTATCAGGATCTACGGACATTATATTGGTGGCCCAGGATGAAAAAGGATGTAGTTGAGTATGTGTCTAGATGTTTGACATGTTAGCAGGTTAAGGCTGAACATCAGCGGCCAACGGGATTTCTTCAGCCTTTGGGGATCCGGAATGGAAATGGGATGATATTACGATGGATTTCATGGGAGAATTACCCAGGACAGTTGAACTTCATGACTCGGTGTGGGTGATAGTGGACAAATACACCAAGACAGCTCATTTTCTACCAGTGAGGTCGATTTATACAGTGGAACAGTATGCAGAGTTGTATGTGAGGGAGATAGTTCATCTCCATGGGGTTCCAAAGTCTATTCTATCTGATCGAGATCCTATCTTTACCTCCAAGTTCTGGGGAGCTCTGCAAAGAGCCATGGGGACTCAATTGAAGTTTAGCCCAGCTTTTCATCCTCAGACTGATGGACAGTCTGAGAGGACGATTCAGGTATTGGAGGACATGCTTAGGGCATGTGTGATTGACTTCGAGGGTTCATAGAGTAAGTACCTCCCATTGGTCGAGTTTTCATATAACAATAGTTATCAGTCCACGATTGGAGTGGCTCCTTATGAGATGTTATATGGAAGAAAGTGTAGATCAACCATTCACTGGGATGAGATGGGTGAGAGAAGGTATTTGGGGCCAGATATTGTTCAGAAGACTAATGAGGCCATAGAGAAGATTCGAGCTAGAATGCTTGCCTCGCAGAGTAGACAGAAAAGCTACGCTGATCCTAAGCGTAAGAACGTAGAGTTCCAGGTTGGGGAACATGTGTTTCTGCGAGTTTCACCATTGAGGGGTGTGAGGAGGTTTGGAGTGAAGGACAAGTTGAGCCCTCGATTTGTTGGACCTTTTGAGATCCTAGAGGGGATTGGGCAGGTGGCTTATAGGCTGGCCTTGCCACCGTCATTATCAGGAGTTCATAATGTGTTCCACGTCTCTATGATGCAGAAGTCTGTTTCCGATGCGACGCATGTACTGAACTACGAGGACTTAGAATTGCAGACAAATTTGTCCTATGAGGAGCGACCAATTAAGATTTTCGATCAGAAGGAAAAAGTTCTGCGGAATAAGACGATACCGTTAGTGAAAGTGTTATGGAGGAATAGCAAGGTCGAGGAAGCGACCTGGGAGTTGGAGACAGCGATGCGGGATCAGTATCCCGAGCTATTCAGGTAAATTTCGAGGACAAAATTCTCATTAGGAGGGGATAGTTGTAATGACCCAAATTTGCTAATAAGGCTTAAGGGCCTTGATTAGTGTGCCGGGAGGGCATAAATGGGATTAGATTGAATATTATTGACTTGAATGTGTGAATATGTGTGATTGATGATGATTATATGATAATTAATGATATTATGTGATAATATGAAATATTTATGTGATGTATGTTAGAACCACATTATTATGTGGCCAGGTACATAGAGCGCAACTCGAGACGATCCTAGGGTCAGATAGCGAGAAAACTCACAACGGGACTTAAGATATGACTTTGGACAAGTCAGGGGTATTTTAGGTATCGGGTAGTGATTTGGACTATCAGGTCATGAAAATAAATATATGGAGATATATTTGAGGTTAGGATGTCTAGGCGGGAATATTGGGGGATTTTACCGTTTTGGCCTCGAGGACAGTTCCAGCACCCCGAGCCTTGGGATTAGCTTAACAAGTAAGGCAAAAGTTAGGAAGCCTTTAGGAAAAAATAAACCGACCTAAATTCTTACTCAGCTGGTTACTCTCACTCTCACTCTCAAGAAAAAAACAAAGGGAACTAAATTAGAAGCACTCAAGGGAATTGGGGATTGGAGCTGAAGAATTGTTGGAAGCTTAGTGAGATTCAAGAGTAAATCTTGAGGCTTAGCTCAGTGAATAAACCAGGATTGAATCAAGACTAAGGTAAGGGTTTAAACCATCTGTTTTTCTGAAATTCAACCTTAAGCTTCAGCTGGATTGTTGAGGGTTTTGTTCAATTGATGATTAGGGTGGAATTGAACAGGGGAAATCTTTGGAATCAGCTGAGTTTTGGCTAAGGGAGGAGTTCAATCAAGAAGGTAAGCTTTGTTTCATGAATTGATGATTTGAGTTTGAGTTTTGACTAGTTATAACAGGGTGTTTGTGTTCTTAGAGTCTCAAGGATTGGAGGTGAATCTTCTATGGTTTATTGAGCTAAATTTCGGTTGAAATTGTGTAGCATGAGTTGGGGATATGTTGTGTGTTGAAGTAGGAAGCTTAGGGGTGGTTTTGGTTGAGGTTTTGGGCTTTAAAATTTGGGTTTTTTGGGCACGAAGGGAAGGGCCGCAGCTCTGTTCTAGAGCGCTGCGGCCCTAGGATTAAAAAGGGCCAAGGAGGCTCGGCCATGGGAGGGCGCCGCGGCTCCCAAAGCATGGGCCATGGCACGTGTTTTGTATAAGATGGAATTGGTTCTGTTTTGAGGCTATGGCCACGGCTAAGCTTCAAGGGCCGCATCCCTTGGTTGTACACATGGACTTTTGAGGGTTTTAGGCATGGGAATGTGGTCAAGTACGCTCGAGATTGATTTCATCACCATGCTTGGTGAAATTCGGATTCCCGGAAGTTAGTTTTGTAACTGGAAACCTATATTCGAGTATTAATGGAACCCTATACTTTGGTTTTGACTAGGTGTTAAAGGCTTAGGCTCGAGATTGGATCGTGCTTGAGGGGCGTTGCTCATAATCAATAACCGTACAGACTAAAGGTAAGAAAACTGCACCCGGTTGAACATTTGAATGGGACTAAGGGCTCCCTACTATAAATGATTGAAAGAATGGTATTATGCCATGTAAATTTTAACCAATGGCCTAAGCGAGCCACGGTTAACTTGTGCAATTGGCAGGGCTCGGACACTGGTATCCGAGGACAGCTTATTATGCACTGAGCTTTGTTTAAGTGGGCCGAAGTCAGTGGGTTAAACAGAGGGTGCGACCTAAGGTGTCGGCCCTAGAATTTGTGTAAACTAAATGTTGTATTTGACTATAGATGAGATTGTGGAATAATGTATGTGTGGTTGCGGTTGCTTGTATCTTGAAGTATGTTTTTATGCTATGGGTTGAGTACTTGAACATGCTAACTAGAATATCTGTTTGAGATTACTGTATAAGTTATGTATGTTGTTTTCGTGCTGGGCCTCGGCTCACGGGTGTTGCGTGGTGCAGGTAAAGGCAAAGGCAAGGCCGATTAGCCCTGATTGGAGAGCTCTGCAGGGTGAATGTATATGGCAGGCCGCTCAGCTGCCACGGTTGAGGAGATTACAGGGAC
This sequence comes from Humulus lupulus, assembly GCF_963169125.1. Taxonomy (NCBI): domain Eukaryota; kingdom Viridiplantae; phylum Streptophyta; class Magnoliopsida; order Rosales; family Cannabaceae; genus Humulus; species Humulus lupulus. Next base: position 148,063,347 of record NC_084802.1, on the reverse strand, counting down.
AAGTGGACCAGAACCTTGTATTTTTCCTTAGTACGGCTAGTGTTCACTTTTAACTGTTGGGTTTTGTAATCCAGCTTTTAAACACTGATCCTTTGGGGATCCCTACTGTAAACTGTTTATAACTTATGAAATATTTCTTTTGAGACCAAAATGTCTTTTAACCCTAGAACACCTAAATTAAAGAAACATTTTTAAATTAATGACTTGATTAGCAAGTCCTGCACTTTATAAGTACAAAGTGTAGCGGTCTTGGCTATCCAGGGTGTTACAGTAACGCCCTAGATAACCAAGACCGTTAGACTATGTAGTTGAAATAGTGCAAGACTTGCTAATCAATTTGAAGAATAGGGTTAAAAGACTTTGAACATAAACGGTTAATTTTCATTAAAACGAATGTTTAAGACATGGGATCCTGAAAACACGTACCAGTGATAGTTACAATCCTCAACAGTTTTAATAAAAACAACAACCACTCTAATGGAAAAATACAAATTTTAGGCTTCTGTCCCTGTACTTTCCCTCAGCCGTGGCGGTCGAGCAGCTGACTAACCCCGACCCCAAAGCTCTCTAACTCATGGTTGGTCCAGCTTCTCTTTGCCTTTACCTGCACCATGTAGCACCCGTGAGCCAAGGCCTTGCAAGAAAACCAGAAACAACAAACGCATGTAGCAATAAGAATATTCAATCAAGTTTACCCCATTCAAACATAAAATAGAGTACAAATATTCATCTAATCAATGATAAACACATAATCTCAAGTTCTCAAATAATCAGGGTTCGCACACTTAGGCCGAGCCCCCTATTGATCTAGCTGGCTCCGGCTCGCTTAGGCCGGGCCGTGCTCAGTATGCTTACCATCATCCCCGACTCCCATAGGCCGGTTATTCTTGTATATCACATCAATCTTAGAAGCACATAGTAAATGAAATCATCAATTGGGAATCTCAGTCCCGTTCACAACCACGCAGGGGTGCAGTTTTCTTACCTCGGATCCCGAACGAAGGATACATTTCAGTCCCGAGCATGATCCTTAGACTTGAGCCTTAGTGGTAAACCTAGTCACAGTATCAATGGGTAAATAGAAATTCTAACTCTGGGACCCTGATTTCTACTAAACTGGGTAGTAGAAATCATCTCGAGTGCTTAAGTTCGAATTCCTGAGCCTCCCCGAGCCTTAAATCCCATTTCCCCTTAATTCCTCAATTAGGTCGACGACTTGCCCTAGAGGGTCGCGTCCCGCCCGTCAAACAGAGAGGAACTCCCTCCTACTGGGGGACACGGACTGTGACCTGCCCTCCACAAGTCGAGGCGTGCACCTGGCAAATAGAGGCTCCCAGCCTCAACACACATGCGGCCCGCAATGCCTGAAGAACAAAGCCGCGATCCGAGCCACTAAACCCAGAAAATCCTCCATTTCCATAACACTTCTGGTCAAGCCAAACCTCAATTTACACCCCACAAGAGCAACCAAACAAGAATTTATGCCCAGAATTCCCAACCTTTTGATCTAAACACTATACCCAACTCATAACCAATTTTTTACTCTTATTAAATACTTAAATTCAAGAAAAATTAGCTAGCAAACTAAGACTCATGCAATCCGTAGTTTTCAACACAATTTCAGCAGAAAAATTCATCCTGCTTAGTAGGATTTTCATACCTCAATTGCATCTTAGATCCACCACAATACTCTGGCTAATCCCAGCTTGGTCCCCTTTAACTCTCTAAGCTCACCCAAGTTTTAGAGATAGTGAGAGAGAAAACGTGTAGAAGGTGAGAGAGAGGGATATTCTATGAGTTTCTGGTTCTTTTCCCTTAATCCTCTGAGTATATCCTAACCCAACCAATATTTATTTTTCCCTTTAGACTTATTAATCCTCTAAGGGTTCTAAAGGGTAAAACTGTCATTTTCCCCCAGTTCCCGCTAATACCACAAATGTTCGTACCATTAATCAAATAACCCTATCATGACAAATTAATTACCAAATACTTATTCATTACTTCCCAAAATATTCTCCAAATTCCCAAAATACCCCCATGCTCCCCCCCCCCCCCCCCCCGAGCCGGGTATTTAACCCCACTGTGATTATTTCGCTTATTCGCTCTCTAGGATTGTCTTGAACCATATATAGCAAATATATCCACCTAATAATGTGGTCCCAACCATTTACAACATTTAACCACGTTTATGCCCTTAACTAGCCAAAATTACAAATATGAACCTATAAACTATAAAGGGCCCACATGCATATCTAATACTCATAAATATGAATATAATATATCCTTATAATCATATTAATCACGCATGGCACGTAATCATGCATTTAATGATTTAAAAATTCATATATGTTGATTGTACCCTCTTGGCACGCTAATCAGGGCCCTAAGCCCTAATAGGAATTTTGGGTCATTACAGCTACAACATCTCCTCCAGGGAGTTCGTTACCTCAGCAACATCATGTCGTGCCTTCTTGACCTCCTACTTAGCTTTCTCTTCGACCTCGCAAAACCTAACCTCAACCTGGGACAACTTATTTTTGAGACTGTAGACTTCCTGAACTTTCTTGTTGAGGATGTCGACCTCGATCCACAATTGGTCTTGAGGCTGGCTCCCCTTGATGACATGTCCCTTTGCTCATTGTCTTAGGATGCCGCCAGAGCGGCCTTAACCTCAGATCTTTGAGGTTGAATCCAGGCGATACCACATATTTGAACTAAAAAAGACTACAAAAGATGAATATATTGTAGGATTAGCTCGCAAAACGAAAAAAAGAAGATTAATAAGAAAGGGGATAACATACTGTTAGATTCAATACTAAGGCCAACTATAGGAAGTTCTCTGGGGAATGGTCTTCCATGGCCCTTAGGTCCTTGACATTAACTTGGTTGGTATGATCCACCAAATGATTTGGTCATCTAGTGGAGAAATCCACAGAGTCCCTTCGGGGTCCTTGCAACCTCAAGCGACATGACTGAGAGCTACGTGTCTAGAAGTTGCACAAATGGGGCCTCGCCATGAATAGAGTGAGGAATTGGAGCAAGTTCCTGAGGATGAGGAGGGGAAAGTTTGTGGATGTTAAATGTAGTTACCTGACTTGGTAGTTGTTCTTGCTGCTGCTGTTTTTTTGGTGGAGCTGGCACCTTTATCCTTTGTAGGGGATCCAGTGGCAGCTCCGACTCTCGAGGTGGTTTTCTTTGATATTCTTACCTTCTTGACGATGGGTTTAGCTCCAGCCCAACCAGCTTTGAAGGCACTCTTCAGGTCCATATTTTCGTCTACCAGCCCAACCAGCCTGGGGGCCTCGGAATTCTGCCTAGGTGTTGCAGCCTGTGTTCCCAAAATGTGAGAGCAACTCTCTCTGACTTGAGCACACCGCGACCCTAAAGGGCTGGGCCGCGGCTGAAATGAGGATTTTTTGTTATTTGAGGGTTTTAGGCTAACCCAAATGTTAAGCCTCGTGAAGGATCCTACTACCCAATTTAGTAGGATTCGATGTCCCGAAGGCTATTATTTGTAGATCTAAACAGATTAGAGATTGATGGATATCTAATTGTTATGGCATTGTGACTAGGATTTACCTGTAACGCCCTGCGTTTCAGGTACCTGTAAACGACTCGGGTTAGGATATTTTTTATCCGAGTCAAGAATATTATTTAAATAATATTATATTTGTTTGGAATTTATTTCCAAGAGTTATTTCTAGCCAAATCATGACTTTTGTGATTAAAAGTCAAGATAAGACTTTCGGTCTTGGACCGACATAAAAACTCTAATCAGGTAAAAATATCAAAAATAAAATGAAATACTATGGCAAATATATTTTGGGCATAAAATGCATTCATAAAAATTAAAGTTTGGTCAAAAATAATATATGGAAGAGGAAATGGATATTTTTGGGAATTTTGTGTTAAATGCTTAATTTTACTGAATTGGGGAATTTTATTCCATAAATGGACCTTAGGTTAGATTGTAATGTGTGATTAATTAAATTAAATGTGAGAGACATTTAATTTAATTATTATTTGTTAAATTTTGTTTTTAAAACTTTATAAGAGTGAAAAAGGTGATAGAAAAGTTATTAAGCATTAATCACATTTGATTAATGTTAATGACACAAAGTGACATAACGTAAAATACACTCAAGTATTTTAGATATTTTTAGAGTTGTATAAGATCTTCTAACCCTCCAAAACCGACCTCCCTTCTCTCCTCACACTCTCATCTTGTTCAAAAATTTCTTCTCAAGTTTTCTCATCATTTTCAACTAACAAAAGCCCTAAGAAACCTTGGAAGCTTAAGCCTTGATCTTGGAAGAGTTTCTGTTATACCTAAAAAATAGGATGTGGTCCTAGGAGAGCTAATGGGAGTGGTCCTAGGAGACCCCAAGGAGGGTGTGGTCATAGGAGACCCCATGAGAGTGATCCTAGGAGAACCCAAGGATGAGGTCCGAGGAGAACTCAAGAAAGTGGTCTTAGGAGACCTCAAGGAGAAAGTGGTCCTAGGAGACCCCAAGGAGGATGTGGTCCTAGGAGACCCCAAGGGTGTGTTTGAGGTAAGCCTCCCAAGGTTTCCTAAGTGTTGGCTCGAACGTGTCCAAGGTAAGTAGCTAAGGAGGAGGAGTCCCATGCAAGCCAAGAATGGAGACTTAGATTTTTCCAAGGAGAGCCTACACAATGTCCGATCGGACATAGTTGGGAGATGCTAAAGGGGAGTGCCTCAGGCTTGTCCAAGGTGAGATGTCAAGGAGGATGCCTTGGACCATCTTGGTCCAAGTAGAAGGCAAGAGGAGGATGCCTCGGACCACCTTGGTCCGAGGAGAAGGCGACAAGGTCTGATCGGACCTTGATTGGAGAAGGTATGCTCGGACTTGTCCGAGGTGAGAAACAAGGGTGTTGGCTCAGACCACCTTGGTCCGAGGAGAGCCAGGCATGCATGACCTTTGGTCCGAGGAGAGCCATGCATATATCACCTTGGTCCAAGGAAAGCTTGAAGGAGTAATCAACATGCATGTGAGACTACGTCAAAGTCCCCAGAGCGACTCTAGAAAGAATTGGTCTAGGCACCCGGGAATCTCTCACTCCTCACTCAAATTGAGGAATCAGTTGTATTTTAAACATTTATTGTAATATAAATATAAGATGAATAATAAAATATCCCTATCGAAAGGGGATATTAGTTGAGGATCCCAGACCTATAAATAGAGAGCTTATGGGATAAGAGAGGCTCTTCTGCTGCTTCTTCTTTCTAGAGAGAGAAAATTGGGTCTGTGTATTCTAGAGAGAGAAAGTGCTGATATTTGAGAGAACTCATGTATTTTCACAATCTGTACTGAAGAAACTCAGTTGGCTCAGTCCATCTGATCTTGAGTATAGATCTATAAATGACAACTCTGAGTGGATTAGGCTATTACCGACAATCGGGGCTGAACCACTATAAAAATCTCCTGTGTTATTTACTTTTCTTGTTTAAACCGTCTGTGTCGTTTTTATTTCTCTTGAAGGCTTGTCGTATTTGACGTTCTCACGTCGTTGGCTAAAAACGCAGTCAACATTTTGGTGCTTTCATTGAGAGCCTGAAGAGAAGTACAGACGGTCCCTAAAGCAAGATGGCGCCTAAGAACACCACTGCTGCTTCCAAGAGGACAAGCTCCTCTAAAGATCCTGCTAGATCAGAAGGTCCTTGCCCACAATATCATGAAAATGAGCGTAGAGTCATGCTTGAGGACGTGACTCCAGGAGTTGAAGAGCTCCAAGAGACCACAGGGGCCTTCCAGGAGGAGATGGCACAACTCCACGCTAGGCAGGAGGCGTTTGCTGAAGAGATGGCCAGGCAGAGAGCTGTGTTAGAGCAGCAAAGACGCGATATGGAGGCTAGAAGCGAGGAGCTCAGACAACAACAGGAGGAGGTCGACCAAAGACATCATGAAGCAGCACTTGCTTTAGAGGCAGCTACCCAGTTAGCGCAAGCCAATGCCCAAGCTGCAGCACGAGGAGGACCCCCTCCAGGAGCAAGGACCACGGAAGCTGGTGGTAAGAACAATGATAGACCAAAGAGGGGTGGTAATAACCCACCTGGTGAGGGAGATGGAGTCCGATCGCACACTACCTCAACCCAAGGGGGCACTCTAGAACACCCTCCAGAAGTCACCGATCGGGCAGTAAAAAGACTCCACCTGGGCAGGAGCAAAATAGAGCTCCTAGAGAGAAGAGGACCTCACAGTTCAAAGATGGGCATGGTCGTGATGAGGATGATAGTCATCCCACCAACTAGTCAAAGGAAAAGGAGGGCCACAACCCACAAGGAGGAGAAAACTGCCCAGAGAGCGCCAAGAAGCCTCCATTGCACCCCGACCAGCGGCGTAGCAGGAGAGAGGAAGTCCCGCGTAGTAAGCCCGCTGGGAAATCGAAGAGTACGGTGTTCGATCGGGTAGGAGTGCATGCTTCTCAGAAGGATCTAAGGGATGTTATCACCAACAAGAGGAGGACCGTCCTGGTCGAAAGGAAAAATCTGGACCGTCCTACCAGCCAAGTAGAAATACTTGACGGTGGCGCGCCAGATGGTAATGCCCAACCAGGCGGTCAAGACCTTGGAACCTCATCAGTTGCACCAGTTATCCAAGCCCAGCTTGACATGCTAGCAGCTGCAGTGCAAGGTTTGTCGAAACGACCTTCTGAGACAGATGCGATCGACTACCGGAGTGGCAGCCCATTTTGTGCTCGAATTAGAGCAGCCCAGCCACCAGCAAAGTACAAAGCACCGGTACTGCCAATTTATATCGAAAAGGCAGACCTGATAAGACATGTTGGGAAGTTTGAGGACCAGATGGAACTACTCGGAGTGAGTGATGACTATCGGTGTAGAGTCTTCCTCACCACCTTGACGGACACTGCCCAGGAGTGGTATTGGAGGTTTAAACCAAACTCCATTACCTCTTGGGAGGCATTCAGGAAGGAGTTTTGTAGACAATTTAGCACTGCCCGGCCTCCACCAGTTTACGCCAATGATTTGGCAGATATTAAACAAGGAAAAGATGAGTCTCTAAAGAGCTATATACAGAGGTTCATGAGAGAAGCCAATAGAGCAACTGCTGTAGGAGACAAAGGGAAGATGGTTGCTATATCTGCTGGGATAATTTATCGGAGTCCTCTATGGGACAGCATCCATCGCCACCCAATTTCAACACTTCAACAATTTCTTGACCGGGCGGACAAATATATGAATTTGGATGATGCGATAGAGAAAGGGGAGAATGGCATAAACAATTCGGGCAGACCAACTGACTCTCCTAGTGATGGTGGAAAGAAGCGTGGAAATAATGGGTCTGACCACCATGAGGAAAAGAATGCAAAGTTGAGTTAAAGTGAGAAAGCAACCAAGTATGAGCCTCAATTCACTAACTACACCACTCTCTCAACCATCCGTGCAGAGATATATCTTGCTAGCCAAGAAGAGGTTCCCTACAAGAAGCCTCCACCCATCAGGAGAGAGATGAGGAAGAGAGACATGAATAAGTTTTGTCGCTTCCATGAAGATTATGGTCATGACACGAATGAATGCAACCACCTCAAGGACGAGAAAGAATTTCTTCTCCGGTCGGGCAAGTTGAAGAAGTACCGAGCAGAGACACCCCAAGGAGAAGGAGGTAGAAGCAACTCCGGATTCAAGCGACAAAGATCTCCACCCTTGCAACCTAGACCTGTGGACTTCACCTTAGACACTATATGTGGAGGTCCACACTTGGCTGAGGAGAGCAACTAAGCAAAGGAGGAGTATGCTGAGGAGGAGTACTAGGAGCAGGAATCACTGGAGTGGCGTGCACATAGAGCATCGAAGGAGATATTATTTTTAAATACCGCTTTCAGAGTGGTTGCTTGATTTCGAGCTTTTTAGACTTGTTATTTAAGTTTGGTGTATGAACTGGTTATTTGCTAACCATTCATTTTATTTTGAACAATTTTGGTTGTTTAAGACTCGTTATTAGACATGTTTTGCCCATTTTAATTTACGAGTAATAAAAGAGACTACGCGCAGCGTGGTCGATTCTTGCTACAAATATGCATGTGTGTTAGTTATCCGAGCAGTGTTCGACTGGTCGATATGTTCAAGCAGTGTTCAACTGCTTGAGTATTTTCCATATATTCTATGTGTTTCATGAGTAATTAACTGCTCGAATAGATTCGATCAGGTAGCAAGTGACTAAGGATCTTTCAACCCTCAACCACCTGGGGGGCACATGGGGTATACTGGCATATAACTTAACACAGGCAATAAGAGCACGAGTTAATATATCTGTTTTTAGGCTGACTTGTAAATTTTCGAAGTCCAAAAAGGCCATTAAGCTAACTTGCTCGGCAAAGCTTAAGTAACTTCGAATTTTTTAAAATTTCAAGTTAGGAGCAGATATTCATGTGACCATAGACATCATGCTCATAAATTGTTAGAGCAATAAGAGTGTGAGAAAGTATACTTAGCATGGACTTATGAAATGTCTAAAATTTCTAAGTTAGAAAACTAAGTACTCATGCAAAAATATGAGGCACACATCAGAGTGACTTTACTCTTCACAAAAAATTTATAACTTTTTAAGTCTAGAGGAGACTTAGAATGTTTTAAGTTAACAAGGAGACGTAAAGTATAAATGCCAACATGTACAAGTTTAGCTGATCAGGTGCAAAGTTTTCTTGCTCAGGAGAGCAGATACAACTTCCCTGGTAGGCTAAGCATGTATCACCAATCAACTTCCCTGGAATGAATCAAACAAATGCATGCAAAATAAATGCTACATGGTGAAAATTTGTCTTTGGGAGGAGAAGTCAAGTTTTCACTAAGATTGATTGAGAGAAATCAATCTCTCAAAATAATTATGGGAGGTTCGAACAAGGTGCTTTGATGGTTTTTCCTAAAAGGTCCTAAGAGTGCCTAAAGGTGAAAAGTTTGAAAAAATTATAGCATGGAGTATACCATGTTTGGTCCGAAAGGTGTGTCTAGTTCCAAGGAGAAGCGTCCAAATGGTGATGCTGCCTATGTCCGATCGGATGTGCATGCTTAGAAGGCTGGCTACTGTTCCATGCATTGCATTGCATTCATGTCAACACGGATTATGCCTGTTTGTCCATGCTCACGATCAATACAGGTGCTTAGAGTGTTTGAAAAATGTGGTGTCCAAGCATACCTTGAGATGGCCGATCGGATGCATGTAGATCCAAGGAGCATCTTGCTTATGTCCAAAGATCTAGGCCCAGAAATTTTGTGCCTAAGGTGCTACATCCGACCAAGAGGAGACAAGAAGTGTCCGGTCGGACCTAGGTCCTTGGCACCTCAAGAGATGGGCTCGGACCCTAGTCCAAGGAAAGCCAAGGAAGGCATGGCTCGGACCCTAGCCCATGCATGCCAAGAGAATAGACTTAAACCTTGGCCAAGGAGAGGCCACAAAGGCTCCGATCGGACTGTAGTTGGAGGAGCCAAATGCTTGGCTCGGGCCATGTCCGAGGAGAAGCCAAGTCATTGGCTTGGACCTTGGTTCAAGGAAAGGTCATGAAAGCTCCGATCAGACAAGTTCGAGGAGAAGACCATGCATGTGTGCCAAGGGATTGGCTCGGACCTTAGCTTGAGGAGTCCCTAGATGGTTGGCTCGGACAAGTTCGAGGAGAAGGCCATGCATGTGTGCCAAATGGTTGGCTCGGACCAAGTCCGAGGAGAGGTCCCATGCATGACCAAAAGATGAACTTAGATTTTGGCCGAGGTCACACAAGGTCCGATCGGACATGGTTGGAGGAGCCTAGTGCTTGGCTCGGACCTATCCGAGGTGAGCTTCAAGGAAATTGGCTCGGACCACTTTGGTCCGAGGAGAAGCCACAAAGAGTCCGATCGGACCTTAGTTTGAGCTTCCAAGATGTGTGGCTCGAACATGACCGAGGTGTGTTTCCAAAAATATGTGGCTCGGACATGTACGAGGAGAGCCAAGCAATTGCCTCGGACCCTAGTCCGAGGAGAAGACAAGGAGTTCATCCATGGTCCGATCGGATTCACCTATGGTTCGATCGGATCACCGAAATTCTAATCCTAGCGCAACCAAATTGAAGATATTCAACAACCTGTCTATACGATGATAAAATAGACAAAGGGAGAATCAAAAGGAAGGTTGTGTTTTCATTATATCAAGAAAATGGAGTTTGAAGAAATCACAAGGCAAGTCCTGTCGTGGGAGTTTACGTGAAAGTTATCAACCGGATAGGAGTTTTTGGATGACCTCGATAACATTTTGCTAGAAGAAAAGTTTATCATACGAGGAAAATCGTATAATAAACTTGAGGGGCAAATGTTATACCCAAAAAATAGGATGTGGTCCTAGAAGAGCTAAGGGGAGTGGTCCTAGGAGACCCCAAGGAGGGTTTTCCTAGGAGACCCCACGAGAGTGATCCCAGGAGAGCCCAAGGATGACGTCCGAGGAGAACTCAAGAAAGTGGTCTTAGGAGACCCCAAGGAGAAAGTGGTCCTACGAGACCCCAAGGAGGATGTGGTCCTAGGAGACCCCAAGGGTGTGTTTGAGGTAAGCCTCCCAAGGTTTCCTAAGTGTTGGCTCGAACGTGTCCAAGGTAAGTAGCTAAGGAGGAGGAGTCCCATGCAAGCCAAGAATGGAGACTTAGATTTTTCCAAGGAGAGCCTACACAATGTCCGATCGGACATAGTTGGGAGATGCTAAAGGGGAGTGCCTCAGGCTTGTCCAAGGTGAGATGTCAAGGAGGATGCCTTGGACCATCTTGGTCCAAGGAGAAGGCAAGAGGAGGATGCCTCGGACCACCTTGGTCCGAGGAGAAGGCCACAAGGTCCGATCGAACCTTGATTGGAGAAGGTATGCTCGGACTTGTCCGAGGTGAGAAACAAGGGTGTTGGCTCGGACCACCTTGGTCCGAGGAGAGCCAAGCATGCATGACCTTTGGTCCGAGGAGAGCCATGCATATATCACCTTGTTCCAAGGAAAGCTTGAAGGAGTAATCAACATGCATGTGAGACTACGTCAAAGTCCCCAGAGCGACTCTAGAAAGAATTGGTCTAGGCACCCTGGAATCTCTCACTCCTCACTCAAATTGAGGAATCAGTTGTATTTTAAACATTTATTGTAATATAAATATAAGATGAAAAATAAAATATCCCTATCGAAAGGGGATATCAGTTGAGGATCCCAGACCTATAAATAGAGAGCTTATGGGATAAGAGAGGCTCTTCTGCTGCTTCTTCTTTCTAGAGAAAGAAAATTGGGTCTATGTATTCTAGAGAGAGAAAGTGCTGATATTTGAGAGAACTCTTGTATTTTCACAATCTATACTGAAGAAACTCAGTTGGCTCAGTCCATCTGATCTTGAGTATAGATCTATAAATCACAACTCTAAGTGGATTAGGCTATTACCGACAATCGGGGCTGAACCACTATAAAAATCTCCTGTGTTATTTACTTTTCTTGTTTAAACCGTCTGTGTCGTTTTTATTTCTCTCGAAGGCTTGTCGTAGTTGACGTTCTCACGTCGTTGGCTAAAAACGCAGTCAACAGTTTCCTTGAGGTAAAAATGACAAAAATATGACATTTGTAAAGCTTTTATCCATAGATCTTTCAATAGCTAAATATATATGTTGTTGGGGGAGTTGGTTAAGGTTTTGAAAGAGTTTTGAAGAATTCAAAGCTAGTAGAAACATCAAAAACTAAACCAAGAACAACAAGAGGTAAAAAGTTTACTTTTTATGGTTGTTATTGTATGGTTTTTATTTTTAAGAATTATTTTGTATATTTAATGCTTAAAGTTTCTTATTGATCATTTAATAAGGCAATGGTAGTTGCTTTATAATTTTTATGATGCTTGTGTGTTGATTTTTGTTGAAAACCCTAAAACAAAAAAACAAGTTTTGAGCTGTGACTTCCAAGGGGTCAAGCATCCATTGTATACTGATTGTTTTAAAATAAATTGTATTGTAATGTTTTTGAGATAGAGTATATAAATATGAGATTTTGAAATACTAAACAACGTTTAGAAATGAGTGAGTTAGGCTATTTCAAAGTTTAGGTAAAGAACTGTTTTTTTTGTATTCTTAAATTCGGGACCAAGTTTAGACAGCTACTGTATAGGTCAAATGAACCCAGTTTTTTCTAAAATTCTGTGTACAGATTCTAGTATTCCACTGTAAATTTTGGTAAGAAAATAATGAACGGTTTGAGAGTTATTAAGTGCCAAAGTTTGGAAAAAATAAGGACTTGAAAATAAGGTCATTTTTACCTCAATGTTTGAAAAATATTTTGACCAATAAAAAATACTCCTTTTGACCTAATATTTTACGAAGACCTAAATGGCATATCAAATATTGAATTGGGAAATTTTGGTAACAATTGGATAATTAAATTTCAAGTTATGACTTAACAAAGTATGTAGTTAAAAATGGGAAAATGAGGTTTTCACATTTAGTGTAAAAATGGGATTTTGGAACTTAAGATAAAAAGTACATTTGTGGTTATTGCAAGTTAAAAACTTGGTAAGTCTTAAAATATTTTTGACCTAAAATACCACTCGAGTTTAAGTTAGAATTATTTTATTAAAGAATTTTTACTCTTTCTATAAATAAAAGATTCAATTTATTTATATGTTGATAATTTAAAAGAGGGTTTAAAAACCCTATATTTTGATAAAATAATTAAGTAAATTATTTTTCTAGTAAGTAAACTTGATTAATTGACTTCAAAAAATTAACTAGTCAAGATAAGAAATTATTATCAGTTTTCCTAATTACGTTAAAATTAGGGTATTTTCTTAAAACAGTTTTTAGAGATTAAAACCTTTAGAAAAATAAAAGGAAAATTAAGATGTTATTTTCATGAAAAATAATTGAAGAATTTAATTAGTATTTTCTGGATATAATACTTGCTAAAATCTTCTATATATTTAACCGACTTGTTGAAAGTACGGGTTAATAGCGATACTTTTAATGAATAAGATTTTTAGTGGAATGAGGGAAAATACTATTGCGATACCCGAGCCTAAGTATTGAGACCATAGGATAGGTCTACCCGAGACTTAGGGTTTAGTCTCAAATTTTTGAGTATGAATTTCTTGAATGGGTTTAAAAACCAAATAAGGACATTAATCCATACAAATGAGTTTCAAAATGACCAAACTGCCCTAAATAATAATAATGAATTATAAAGTTCCATAATTAATCTGAATATACTGTATGGATAATTACAGTATTGGCTAAGCATAACTAGACTATACATTGGAGGGTGAAATCTTGCTGAGAGCAAAGGTCTCCAAGGAAGTCAACGTCTATTGTGTGGCTACAACATGAAACGACTATTGTATTGTATGTTAGTAGAGAGACACATGCACATATATACAGTGTCGTAGAAAGTTTGCATAGAGACGTTAGTCTAGGGGGTGGTTATTTAGAAAATATGACCGGTAGATATCCGTCATATTCTAGACGGCTGATCCCCGTCACACTGCTTGATTTTATTATGTCCGGCTCAGTACCACGACAATTGGCCAAGAGGTGAGGATTGCTGGTTTAAACCTAGGGGCACAAAAATGAATGGGACCTAGGGGCTCTCATGTTTACTTAATCAGTGAATGGTTAGAACCCGAGCAAGTGCTCTGGTAAGTTATTCCTGGATAGTAGCCATGAATATTGGCCATTCAGTCAGAGTGCCTAGAGATACTAGGGGTTCCCAAGTTTGAGTGAGGTTGAACAACCTAGGGGCAACTGCTCACCATCACCACTGATTAACATAGAAGAATTTGTAAACTTGGGTAACTTCGATTAGAATCTTGAATAATAGCAATGCCCTAGGTAACTTGATGGTTACCCTTGTGAGGGATTTACTCTTGGAATAGTAGCAATCCCTAGGTAACTTGATGGTTACCCTTGTGAGGGATTTACTCTTGGATAAGTAGCAATGCCTTAGGAAACTCGATAGTTACACTTGATGGGGATATTTATTGGCTAGATCTTAGTGTTGAGACTCAGTTCTCTCTTACAAATTAGCAATTATGCTGGAGGGCGTGATACACCCGAATTGTTGGAAATTGTCGAGCATTGGTCTCGAATTATAGTGTGATAGATTATATATGCTTGCTCTGGGATTTTCTGAGTGCAGGGATTTATCTGTTAAAATGAAATAGCTTGCCATTGGTTATCAGGCATAACCATAAGTTTTCCAGGAAACTTTTTAGTTCTTGAAATTAATTGCGTAGGGTTTGCATGGATCCAGAACCCAGAACTCTAATTTTTGTGAGCTATGGTTATCTGTGGACAGTAACTTGGTCAGTGACCACCTGCCTTCTCTACATGCTTTTGTTTTAAAGATGAACTTACTACGCGTTTTCGCTTACCTAGTTGTTTCCTATTGTAGGTAAGAACAAGGGAAAGACAGAGCAGTGAGCGCTGGAGTCTACCTTGTGAATGTACATGTGGACCGACCTTTTAGGAAGTTGTTTTGTTTTTGGAAATGTTTTTTTATTTTCACAAACAAGGCTTAGTTTACTCTTCATAAACTATAATAGTATTAAATATTAAGTATGGCCATACAACTTGTAAAAAAAATTTTTATATGAGTTTTTGAGACATTTTATTACATGAAAACATTTATATTTCCGCATTATTGAGTCTTGAAAATCCGGAACATCACATTACCACTCAGGCTTGGGATTAGATGTCGTGCTCAGGATCGCTTTAGGTTCCTTTCTATGGTTTAGTTCTTGAAATGAGTATCAGGGCTGCTAGGCCAGGTTTTCAGCTGCAGATAGATTTGGAAGTTTTGTATCCAAGGCAGTGAACTGGATCAGGCAGTGTAAATGGTGGCAGCTGAGGCAGCCTTGAGATTGGCAACATATGTTTGTTGGCATACATGCAGAATTGTAAAGGCAATACGAAGAGATTACGTGATTAACACAGAGGATTCTGTCAGAGAACGCTGCCCAGTGAGGGTTGGCAACGATGGAACTAATTATGAGCTGACCTAAGGGTGGAAACAGATGGGAATTACAATATGAAAGATTCCAGATGCGTTATCCTCAATTTCCTAAGGGAGGTTTTGACCCATTCATAGTTGAATAGTGGATGGGCATGGTTAACTCCATCCTCGGCTATATAGATTTGAAAGGCAGTGATAGGGTTTCTTGGGCCACCTACATGTTGCAGGATGATGCCTGGATGTGGTGGAAAGTTGTATTCCAGAACTGGAATATTTCAGACAATGGTTCTATGAGAGGCACTACTGTGACGCAGTTTGAATTGCAAAGACCAATGAGTTTATGAACTTGGTTCAGGATGGTAAGAAAGTGACAGATTATGTCAGTGAGCTTTGTACGTCGACCAAATTTGCATTTGATTTGGTACCAACAGATTTTTCCAGGAAGGGAGCGATCCATTCGAGGATTGAACCCTGGGATGGCCCGGAGTATTAGGATCGCTCTAGTGTGGGAGATTATTACCTATGCTTGGGCAGTAGGGAGGGCCTTGTTATATAGGATGCAGGAGACCAGACATGAAGCAAGAGAGCCGTTGGGGCAGAAAGCTCACTCAATGGTATCCACATTAGCAGGATTAGGTTGGGGCGGAAGCCCAGTAACCAGAAAGAAAGACCCCCGATAGTTTTATTACTCCTTTTCCTAACATGAGAGTTCATAGTGTTCAGTACGGTCGTTAGTTTAAAGTTGTTATTTCATGCATGTGATTCTGACTGATCAACAAGAGTCAGAAGCAGCAAGAGCCAGGAACATCAAGTGCCGGAAGCGACAAGAGCCGGGATCGAGAAAGGGCCAGGATAGGCGTTAAGCATGTTGAAAGCATCTACTAGGGCAAGACCGTCTAGGGTGTTGAATACACCCATTTAGTTAAGGCCACAGACTTGTTGCCTGTTAGTGGACCTCGATCAGTGAAAGCCGTAGCGATGCTACTGTGCTGTTCTTTTACTGTGCAGCTATGGTATTGTTCTATTATGGCATTACTGTGTTATTGTGTTACTGTACTGCTGTGCTACTGTAATATTAGGTTGATATGCCATTGTGTTGTTATACTAATGTGTTGTTGTGCATTCCAATAGGAATTGGTAACTGTTTATTGTTTTGATTAAGTATGTATTTGTTGAAATAAATTATTGTATGTTGTGCTTAAAGTTCTCTTGCTGGGCCTCAGCTCACGGGTGCTTTGTGGTGCAGGTAAGGGCAAGGGTAAGGTCGAACAACCATGAGTTGGAGGGCATGGAATGGTGTATACATGTTTGGCCTACCTGGCTGCCACAGCTGGGGTAGTTTTGAGGAACACATGGTAAACATTTGATTTTGTCGCTTAGGTCGACTGTACCATACCTTTGGAATTTAAATGTATTTCAAACAGTATTTTGGGATCCCAATGTAACACTTTTACGAATTTTAACGAATGACCAACTCTTTATACTTCATGTTCATTAAATAAGTCTTTATTTTAATTTAATAACACTTTTTAAACTAAAACCTCGAATAGCGAGCTAATGGCACATTTATAAATCACTTGGTAAGGGCTGTAAGGTAGTAGGGCGTTAAAACTTGGTATAAGAGCGTGCCAAGGTTTATGGTTCCTGGAGATTGACCAAACATGTACGCTCGCTGCCATAGACAAGCTCCACTCAGGGTCGGTTGCTATTAAATGCAATATTTGTTTAACAATTTATTTGAGTTACCTTATATGCTAGGATAGGGAGCGTGATAGATATGTTTGTGTATTTTGAGATTGAGGTTTAATGAGTGATGGATGAGTATTTTGGATTTGTGTTCTGGTATGTGTATTGTATGGATATTGTGTTGTTTGGCCTTGGTATGGTTTAGTGCTGGATAAGAGTATTAGGGCTGGTAGGCTAGGTTTTCAGCTGCAGGTAGATTAGGAAATTTTGTATCCAAGGCAGTCAACTGTATCATGCAGTGTGAATGGTGGCAGCTGAGGCTAGAATCATCTGTTGACCTAGAGATTGGCAACACGTTTTTGTTGGCATGCAAGCAGAATTGTAAAGGCAAGAGGAAGAGATTGCGTGATTGAGATAGTGGGTTCTATTAGGAAACACTGCCCTGTGAGAGTTGGCAATAATGGCATCAATTATGACCTAACCTGAGGGTGGAAACAGATGGGAATTATTATATGAAATATTCCAGATGTGTTACCCTCCAGTTCAAGAGGGAGGTTTGGACCCATTCATAGTTCAATAGTTGACGACCATGGTTACCTCCATCCTCAGCTATATAGGTGCGAAAGGCAGTGATAAGGTGGCTTGTGCCACGTACATGTTGCGAGAGGATGCCCGAATGTGATGGAAAGTTGTATCCCAGACCCAGAATATTGTCATGGTGGGTTGGAAGGAAACTCAGACAATGGTTCAATGAGAGGCACTACTGTGATGTAGTTTGAATTGCAAAGATCGATGAGTTTATGAACTCGGTTCAGGATGGCATGCAAGTGATAAAGCATGTCAGTGAGCTATGTAGGTCGGCCAAATTTTTATTTAATTTGGAACCAATGGATGTGGCCCAGAATGGAGTGATCCATTCGAGGATTGAACCCTAGGATGGCCCAGAGTATTAGGATCGCTTTAGTGTGGGAGATTGTTATCTACGCTTGGGCAATAGGGAGGGCCTTCTTATAGAGAATGCAGGAGATGAGACATGGAGTAAGAGAGTCATTGGGGCGGAAAGCTCAGGCAACGGTATCCCCATTTGTGGGATCAGGTTTGGGTGGAGGCCCAGTAACAAGGAAAGAAAGAACCCAGATAGTTTTATTACTCCTTGTCCAGACAGGAAAGTTCATAGTGTTCATGGCGACCATTAGGTTAAAGTTGTTATGTCACACATGTGATTGTCATTGATCAGCAAGAATTGGAAGCGGCAAGAGCTAGGATCGTTATGTTTCGAAAGCAGCAAGAGTCGGGATTGAGAAAGGGCGGGAACGGCGTTAAGCATGATGAAAGCAGGCCGCCAAGGAGAGACCCTCTAGATTGTTGTACACACCCATTCGGTTAAGGTCACAGACTTGGTGTATGTTAGTGCACCTCGACCGACGAAGGCCACAACTATGCTACTGTGCTGTTTTGTTACTGTGTAGCTATGGTATTGTGTTGTTATTGTATTACTGTGTTGTTGTGTTATTATACTGCTATGCTACTGTACTATTAGGCTGTTAGGCCATTGTGTTGTATACTGCTGCGTTGTTGTGCTTTCTAATAGGAATTGGTAAATGTTTGTTGTTTTGATTAAGCATGTATTTGCTGAAATAAATTATTGTACGTTGTGCTTGAAGTTCTCTTGCTGGGCCTCGACTCATGGATGCTCTGTGGTGCAAGTAAGGGCAAGGATAAGTTCGAACAAGCATGAGTTGGAGGGCATAAAGTAGTGTGTACATGTTTGGCCTCCCTAGCCGCTACAGCTGAGGTTGTTTAGAGGAACACATGGTAAATGTTCGATTTTGTTGCCTATGTCGACTATACAATACCTTTGGATTTTAAATGTATTTCAAATAGTATTTTTGGATCCAAATGTAACATTTTTACGAATTTTAATGAATGACCAACTCTTTATATTTAATATTCATGAAATGAGTCTTTATTTTGATTTAATCACACTTTTTAACCTAAAACCTCGATTAGCTAGTTAATGGTTGATTTATAAATCACTTGTTAACGACTCTAAGGTAGTAGGGTGTGACAGGGAGACTCTAGCATTATTAAATTTCAAGACCTACGAGGTTTAGGCTTCTCGTCTGTACTTGACTCTTCCTCGGCTTGCCTATTACCCAGGGTAAAGACACCATGGACACAGAAGGGCATTACAAAAGGTTTGTACCATATTCTTCAAACATAGTGGACCTAATGTGTAAGGTGTTATCTACCACTATGGTACATTTAGGGTAGCTATAGTCATGGTGTACGACCAATTGGTCAAAGAACTGAAGAAAGGTCACATTCAGGTCCAGATCTACCAGATGTAGGCTCACGAGCTGCCTCGGGTTGAATCGGACTAGCCTAAAACTTGAAGCAGCTCGATTCATTTCTCTATTGGATTACCATGGCCAAAGGTGTCAGCTGCTGCTGCCGATTCAGCTCAGTCTGGGTCAAGATCTTGTCTATCTTTTGGAACCTTTCTTTCACACACAAATGATGAGACCTCCTCTTCTTCATCAACCTCCACAGCGACTGGGAGGAGCTCCATGGGAGGAGGGAGGTTGGGGAAGTGGCCTCGAGATCTGATGGCCAGTGTCTGATCCTCGCGGATCAGCTTGTAAGCCACCATGGTGGCATCATTCACACTAACCTAAAACTCTTTCTCTTTGGCAGGAGCACGAGCCAAAGTCTCATACTTACCTCCGATAGTTTGTGACCGCTCTCTTCTCTTATATATAGCTGCACAAGATAACAACTCGATCAAAATATATTTAAACTTGGTTAAGAAAAAATCCAAGTACAAAGTTTAAGAAGCTAAGAAATTTACAAGGATGGTTGAAATATTGATGTATGTAGATCTTGAACCCGTTTGACTTAGAGAATTGATCCTTGTAATCATTTGGGTGGCAACGGAGGTCGATGATGGGGGTTGTGTTGGGGAATCTTGTGGGGAATCTGGATTGGCCTTGAGGCAAAAAAAATTCATCGTATCGGTGGGGGTGGGGACGTCCAACTCGTTCTTCTAAATTGAATACTTCAACCTTGTTAGGAGTCGATACGAGTTCGGGGGGAGTTTGAACTGTGCTAGTTCCATGTAGTTTAAAAAATTTATGAAATACTAGTCTAAGGGATGAGAGGCAGCTGCCTTCAGATGTTCATCACTCATATCAACAAAGTCATCCTGGAGCGGAGTGCTTCTCCGTTCTCCCTCCAACCGATGGCGGGCAACAAGTACTGTGGAGCTCATCTAGATACCATGACTTAGTAAGATTTTGTTCACCTTACGTTGAGTCGTTATACGAGATTTTGTATGCTCAGCCTCAAAGAAGGCGTTCAGGTCAACCACGACATGCCTATCCACCACTTGGCTGAAGTGGGGAGTAGAGTCTTAAAGGCGACCTGCTTACCTTTATTCTTGTTTTGAGAAGAGGAGCTCGCCACTAATTTCCTCTGGTTGGATATAATTTAGTTCGCCAGGAGAAAAAGCGGCTTGTTAGTGGTGACATTAGATATAACCTCACTACGATGATAAAAGTGAGGCAGCCTGGAGTTTTGTATTTGATCTATTCGACCTAAGATATCTACGTGTTAGATTCTCAGATTATTCTAATAGGCGAATTTACCCACGAGATGAAACCAAGCGCCATAACCTTCAGAAACCTCTGATAATTCGGGATCCGCATGTCAGACCTAGTAGCTCTTTGGAAAGTGTTTTAATGCAAAACAACTCAAGAAATTGTGACCCTTAAGCTTCCTAGAACTGAACCTAAAAAAAATCCTCCAACCTACTAGCTCATGTATTCAGACATTCCTCTTTCAAACCCAGGGAGCCCAGAAACTGACCCTTTTTTTTTTTGGTGCATTGTTTCGGTCACATATAAAGCCCAAACTTAACTTACACCAGACCAAAACAGGAAAAAGATAATATTCTAGAAAATTTTGTTAAACCTATCGTAAAATAAGAAAATGATATCTAAACTAGGTATGAAGATAGTTACAGTTTGGTATCTCAGTCGAGAAAGTGATAGACGAATTGGAAGTAATAGCTTGAAAGTATATGGAAAATAAGGGAATGTATAAAGCTCTAAGTATTTTTAGAAGAAAGAAAAGAGGAAATTTTTTTAATGCAATGGTGGTAAGATTTCAGGTCTGATTCCCCTATTTATACATAAACTTTGGGAACTGATCTAGGCCGCACAGTTGGAACAATTCGAGATCCAAGGGCCTGGATTAAATAAACCTAGATATGAGAAAAAGTTGACACCACAATTGTCATAATACTGGAAACTTGAATAGGTGCCTATTATAGGTTGACATGTGTCTTGTACTCAAGTGAGTGGGTGGGCACGTTTTCTTATAACAGAAGCCGAAAATCCCATACTGTGTGTGTCGAAAGTGATGTCATGCACGAGTAGGAGCTTGGAGGGAAAATGTTGTACCCGAAAAAATACGAGTTGAATTACTCAACTGGGGGTACAATTTTCAGAGGCGTATGAAGAAAGCGAGGTGCTGAATTTGAAGAGAGTAGCTCGAGTCAAGCTTGACAACTTACGACAACCAAATAGTTGCCATTTTGCCTATTGCACCAACAATTAGTTCGAGATGGGCATCATCCTGTTCGTCTTCGTGAACCTCCAAATTTTACCCGTGTTAGTTCAAATTAATCCTGCGACACCCAGCTTGAAGAAAGGGTTCACCACGCGGAAGCTTCGTCATGACACACAGTAAAGGATCCCAAAAGACTTCAAGATTTTTTTTACGCCTCATAAATTCACAGATTTAATTAGGCATTCATTACCCGAGATAACGGGTGTAATTTCAATAGGCAATCATCCATTTATGTAAATGGGAATTTACCCAAATTGTTCAATTACAATATTCATGTATAGTTACCCAAAACTATCTATGAAAATCTCCTATAAATACAAGAGGAATGGACAGTTAAAGGGATTGGTTTTCTGTATGCAAAAACTCTGCTGAAATTGTCATAAACAATTTCCTCTAGGGTCCTAAATAGATCAACAAGAGTAACTCGTGGACTAGGTGGATTTTAACCACTGAACCGTGTTAAAATTGTGTGAGTGTTTGTGATATATTTTATTTTTTCAATTACGATTTAGAAAAATCCTAATCTCTCTATTTTTAGATTCCTTAATCCAATTTTGGTGAAAAACTGCGTCAACAACTTGTATGGAAAAACTATTAAGTGATGACATGGAATAAGCAAGATTGATTTCTTGATGAGTTGGGCATTAATCAAGAAAGGTATCTTATCATAATCATGGATACAATTTGGAAAATATAAAGGGTAAGTATTTTCTTATTCTTTTGGTGCATTTATTAAGGGTGAATAATGACAACAATATGACTATGAAGTGACTACATAATGAGGTGTGAAATCTTCTAGAGATTCCCTATGATTTTTTAAATTGATGTGTAGCTATTCATTATAGATTTTGATGAATGATTTATGTAAACTAAATAATGTACATTTGATCTAATGAGTTGGTGACTGAGAGAAATTGGGAAACTTAAGGTATCGTACTAGGCTAATTTCAAAATAGGCTCAAAGATTTCCACTCATTAAGTGTGATTGATAGCAAGTTAATGAAGGATGGTCAAAGTGTGATAGATCTTTTTTTTTATAAGTGATTTTCAAAATTAAGGGGGATAAGGGAGATGATTTTTGGGAATCATGGTGATTTGATATGGGATCATGAACTTGCTAAAAGAAATAGACTAGGTTCATAAATTTATAATAGAATCAAGTGTATGAATGGTAAATGGATATTAGGAGCCTATTATAAATATTTGTTTTGGAAAATTAGGAATCAATTAGGATTATTTGACTGGAAGATTGAAATCAATCAACATTTATTAAGATGATTTGATGAAAGTGTTGAAGGGTGGCCTTGGAGCTTATAAGTAGAGAGAGTTTAGCTCTTACTTTTGCACAACACAAGAAGAAGTAGAAAGAGAAATAGGTGTGAGAAAGAAGGAGAGAAAGAAAGAGATGGTGGAGGTCTAGCTCGAGAGCTCGTGATTTTTCGAGAAGAATGGAACAAAGGTTAATTTCTCGATGGTTGGTTTGAATTTAGTTTATGAATTTCACCTTTCCTTTTTGACGGTCATTGGAGTGTGGCTTCGTGGTTTAGAGGTTTTTGAATTCCAAAGATTCAAGCAAGGGTAGGATTCAACTTTCTATCTTCAAAATTATCATTATCGTGTTATCGTTTTTAAGTTTTTGCTCACTTGATGTTGTTTAGGTTTAAGTTTAATTATAATTTTGGTTACTATGGATTTATTGCATGTTGTGCACGGCCGATGCAAAAAGGCTTTGGACATGTGACTTATGTTTATGTTTTGATCATTGAAGCGGAATCACTTTCTTCTTTTCTAAGATTCCACACACACACCAAGGTAAGGAGGTTAAACATGTTTGTTTGATTGCTAATGTTTATGGAATTTATGTTGTATGATATATGTTTGAGGGCATGTAGTTGGGAAGGTAAAAGGTAAAAATGTAGCCACAAAGTTGACCATGGACTTCGTAGAGAGGACCATGAGAGCTTCCTCATCGTTATCTCTACCATTTACATGTGTACTGTGCGCATAGGTTTTCTGTATGATGATTATGATGATGATGATGCTTTGTATTGTTATTATATGAGATTATGGTTTGCTATATGAGGTTTGGTTTATATTGATGTTTGGTTTGAGTCTCCTTACTGGGCTTTCCCTCACCCCCTTTTCCCCTCCACAGGCAATAATTGATTATGTAATGGCACGGTGTGTAGGGATCGTTCCAAGAAAGTCTCCTTACTTGGATGACGATGATCCTAAGAACACCATAGTTTATTATTAGTTTTATGAAATATATTTCTTTTATGACATTTTATTTAATTTCATGTGTTTGGCTTTATCTGGTAGGAAACTCAGCTCCGGAGCATTAATAAAGACTACTTTCTTTTGCATTTAAATTGTTTATGCTAAGAATATGTCCTAGTTAAATTAGAGTGTTATACACGACATTCAAGAAGTTTACAAGAAACACATCAAACGTGGTCATACAAATTTTTAAATAATTATTATTATTAAAGCTATATGGTATGAAATATCCATCTTCCTATTAAAATTATATTATAAAAAAGATGATTAAAAAGATGATTAGTGAAATTTCTGAGGAAGAACTGGAATGTGCTTTCCTAGTCGCATAAAGACATGGTCAGGATCTACCCTACCATAATCAACCATGCCTTAAATATAGATAAAACTTATCCACCAATACAACAGAAAAAAGATTACTCTTCAAAGAAAGATCAAAAGCTTTGAAGGAAGAGGTCAATACACTAAAGGAAAATGGGTTTATTCGAACAACTTACTATCCATCTTGGGTCATAAACCCAGTGTTGGGTCTCAAACCTAATGTTTAATGGCGAACCTAAGTCAATTTCACAAACCAAAATAATGCTTGCTCGAAGGATTGTTTCCACTACCAAAAATCGACCAACTGGTCGATGCAACCGTCGGTCACGAAATTCTATCATTAATGGATGCATATTCAAGGTATAATTGAATTAAAATGAATCCCCAGAAAAGGAACACACCAGTTTTCGAACAGATAGTGGACTGTACTGCTATAAAGTGATGTTGTTCGGTCTCAAAAATGTCGGTGCAACTTATCAATGACTTGTAAATTTGATGTTTAAAAACTAAATTAGGAATAAAATGGATGTATTTGTCAATGATATGCTAATCAAATCAAAAGAAGCTGGGGGGGGGGGGGCATGTGCGAGGCATCGAGGAGTGCTTCAACGTCTTAAAAAAGTATCAAATGAAACTTGACCCTCTGAAATGCTCCTTTGGTGTTGGTTCTGGAAAATATCTTGGATTAATAGTTAATTTGCGAGTAATAGATCCCAAGAAGATACAAGCACTGATCGATATGCAGGTGCCAACCATGATCAAAGATGTATAGAGTTTGATAGGTCAATAGCTGTTATTAGTAGATATATTTCAAAATCAACAGACAAGTGTGTCCCATTTTCCAATCTACTACGAGAAAGAAAGAAATTTGAATTGACAAAAGAGTGCAAACATGCATTTTAGGCTATAAAGAAACATCTAGTCGAACCACTTATTCTCTCCAAACAAATAGATGGAGAAGAATTGTTCGTGTATTTGTCAATCAAAAAACATGCTGCTAGCATAGTTCTGGTACGAGAAGATAATCAGACACAATATCCAATATATTACATCAGCAAAAGGTTGATAGGAGTAGATGCTAGATATCTGTTAATATAAAAATTATCCTACTGTTTCTGCTCATATCTGATCGGTAAAATATGATGCGCAAGTATACGCAATCGATTCAAGTAATATAGATAGTAAACAAGAATCGTTCCCACAAAGACTATAACCCAATTACCAATAATTGCTTTTTACTTTCTATTCGGCAAGTAAAATTAAGATGAATAAATCTAACTACAAACACAATATAAATAACTGTAAACAAATCAATTAATTATAGGATATAAATCAATAATAAGAATACCTAGGGTATTAACTTCATCAACTTTTCATTTTATTAATTTTACTAATCAATTCTAAATCTCTTTCTTCCTATTCTAATAGCAGATTAACAAAAATTGATTCGTATTCGTTTTCAAGATATAAGATCTCAATCTATATGCAAGTTTTCTACATCTATGTGACAAACTAAAACACATAGTAGGCATTAAGCATAGAAGCCTAATTGCTACACAAGCCACAGGTACTTTCCTCCAATATGTAACCTATGTCTATATAACGATAGCATATTCAATTTGCATCTTTTGAATTTTGAATCAAAATCATAAATCAAGCAAATATTGATAAGATATTTACTAGCATTAACCAAACATTGTATAGATCAGAATAAAGAAGAAGAATCAATAGAACATCATAATAACATTAAATAGAAATTCAAGTGACTACATTAAACCCTAGAGAAAAAAATTTGTTCATATCAGACATGACAAAAATCACAAAATAATTGTTCAGAAACCTAAATTCAAAAGCTTGAAGAAGAAATAAAAATATGAAAGTGCAGAAAACAAAGTCTCAGCATCAAAATTGCTCTCAAAATTCGTAATTAAAAATTTGATGTAAACCTAATTAAAACCTAAAGTCTGAATTTTATAAAATAAAAACAAAATTCCTCTCTTTTTTCAAAGGCGGGTCGCGACTTGGCCTTTCTTAAGTCACGACCCGTGTCTTCATTAAAGCACTTCAAAATCTAGTCAAGTCTTCAGGCACCACGACCTTCTTCACCCAAGTTGTGGCCCGCGTCTTGATGCACCTCTGGGAATGCCTTTGACTCTTCTAGTGTCAAGACTCTGTTGATCAAGTCACGGCTGTAATTCCTTTCACCAAACCTGTAACCTCTAACTTGACTAGAGTCGCGACCCTTAAGACCATGACGCAATTCTAATTCTATTTTTTTTCTTCAGATTTTAACCTTTTTACATCCTTCCTTCCTCAAAAACTTATTATAACTCATCATTAACGCTAATTTGAATCGAATGACCACCAAAAACTCCATTTTTCTATTATTTCCTCTTCTTTTCACATTTAACTCATGATTCAAATCACCTACCAACAACAAAGACAAACACAAGTGTAATCTTGCACAAAACAAACAAAAAGACTCAAGATTACCACAAAAACACATCTTAAAATGACACTAAAATAAAGTTATCAACATCTCCATGTAGGATCTTGGAATTTAAATCTAGATGCATGATTACTATTATTTTTGCAAACACATAATAGAAACATAGAATAACATGACATACATATGAACATAAGATTCGTAAATTAACATAAGCACAAAGATGTAGAAACTTACGAATACAGAGTGGAATTGGAACAACTCCTTCCTTTAATCTATCTTACCTTTGATTACATTTTGTAGCAGAGTATTATAACGAGATTGAACAAGATCAGCAACACAGTCTTCCTCACAAAGCCTTTGATCAACCTAGAACTAGTGTGGGCTAGTTCTCAACACATGAGATAGAGATCTAGAAGAGAAGAAGAGATAGTAGCTAAGAAAGGATTAGAATGTCTAGGTTTTCACTTACCCAATGAATCAACTAAGACTGACTTCCTTATGAAAACCCTAGATATCATATTCCTTATATAGGCAACTTAATGGGCTTTATTTAAATTTAAATTAATTAAAATAATAAACAAAAAAGATAAAAGCCTTGGGCTACCACAAATGGACTTGGGCCCAATCTCTTTGTTTTTATTTTAAATCCCAATTAGGCCTCAGTTCAAAACCTTTTATTTATTTAATTTTTAATTAATTAATTAAATATTTATTCAATTTAACTAATTATAATTTGAAACTTGATTTAATTTTATTTATTAATACTAACACAAATTTATCAATATTAATAAATTTACCCAAAGATTCTCTTCTATTCTATAAATCTCATATCTCTGTAAACTTTCCAAAATTGACCTAGTCAACTTTAAAATATCCTAATTGATAATTAAATAAATTAATTGAGACATTCTAGATGATTTACTCAAAGGTGACTGACACAAATTTATCAATATTAATAAATTTACCCAAAGATTCTCTTCTATTCTATAAATCTCATATCTCTGTAAACTTTCCTAAATTGACCTAGTCAACTTTAAAATATCCTAATTGATAATTAAATAAATTAATTGAGAAATTCTAGATGATTTACTCAAAGGTGATGCAGGGACCATGGATCCATGAAATCAAGCTCCAATAAGTTACTGTGAATTTATTTACGAATAATTTCACTACCTTATTAATTCCTTGTGACTCCACTATAGACTCGAAATTGAACTCTTGAATTCACATAACGTATTTTCCAAACCAAAAATATGTTGTCCATTGTTATAACCATTACAGTCAGTCAATCCTTTATCAATGACTTACTAACGAGTTGGGTGCAAATTACCATTTTACTCCTCATCAGTATTTTATCCATAAGTCCCACTAAGTTCCTTATAAATGATATTTCCGTGAACTTAATCACAGAAACGAGATCTCAATGATTTAACCTTTTCAACAAAGCAATCCAGTAAATCATCTTTTCACTTCTCATAAAGAAGTTATAGATTTCATATCGACGAATAATACTCCCACTCGATTACACTATTAATTCTCG
Organism: Humulus lupulus; assembly: GCF_963169125.1. NCBI lineage: Eukaryota > Viridiplantae > Streptophyta > Magnoliopsida > Rosales > Cannabaceae > Humulus > Humulus lupulus. The sequence goes on along the minus strand of NC_084802.1, from coordinate 148,035,488 downwards.
AAGATGTAAGTATGGGATAGATCGTACGGTAAGATTGTAACGAACAATTCAAAAGATTTAAATAATATATTTAGTAGAATATTATCACTCATAATTAAGATTGACTTAACCTATGGTCAACATTGTGACATTGATTAGATTCGATAACAATGATACTTATTTATCAATCTATAATCAATATCGGTCCTACTCAGGTGTAACTAAATACATCTGATCTTATCTACTTGGTCAATGCCTTGGACAAGACATCACACCGCGAATGTGTAAGTAGATCATATCGTAGATTTCCTAATCAGTGAAAATCCAATCCACTGACCTAGTGTTAGGACTCGTTCTCTTGAACATATATTTACAACTATAATCCACAGTGACCTAGACACTATAATTGTAGCTATCCATATGTTTTGGATTTTATAAATGTTTGTATTATTTCAATAATCATGTAATAAAAAAAGCCAGCAACACGATTGTCAAACTAAATGATTTCTTCTACTTTTATCGACAATATAAAATTGCGTTACATGTCCGACACCCCAAAGTTGCGACCGTACTAGTCGACTACTAAAATGGGTTGTGGAATTAGGATAGTTCGAGATCATCTATAAACCACGAACAATAATAAAAGTGTTAGTAATTGTTCCCTTAAAGCATATATTATGGACAATATTTTTATGAAATAAATAAATCAAATGAATTTTTGCATATATTGAATTCTTTATATTATTATTTAAATAAATTATGTAAATATCAGAAAATTCTCAAATTCATCAATGTGACCTCAATATTTTATTGGTACGAGAATATTAAGATTTATGGAAATGAATTTAAATAGTTAACAGTAAAACAAAGTTATAGGGAATCTTAGGATTCTATACCGTTAGTATGGTTCAATAGTAATATGAATACATGTAATCTAGATCCGGATTATTGATGTGGTAAGACATCTTAGTGGAGGTGCCTTATATAATGAGATTATATAGAACTGGACATGATATTTTATTGATACTTAATTAATGTCATTTCATCATATAGAATTAATTTAACATATCAATAGATGGTCATATACAAATTGATCTTAATCTTAAAGTTACTATGAACTCCTGTTTATCTCATTTGAGTCCTTTAATTTACTCATTATGTTTTGTCAAAAAGATCAGGCTAGAAACTTTTTGTAATGCCCTTCGTCATTAGAGCTGTTACTAAGTGAGTTTGAAACGTGCTAATCACTCACTAATCAAGGTTTTAGGTTAAAATATGTAGTTAATTAAAATGCAAACTTACTTCAATAAGATTTTGGTGTAAAAAGTTGGTCGTTCTTTTAGATTATGAAAAGGGTTACATTGGGATCCCAAAAATATCGTTTAAAACATATTTCCAACTCTAAAAGTTACTTTACAGTCGACCTAGGCGACAAAATAAATGTTCTTGACCAGCTCCTCAAAATACCCCAGCCTTGGCAGCCAGACAGGCCAAACATGTATGCACCGCTCCATGCCCTCTAACTCATTGTTTTTTGGTCTTTCCCTTGCCCTTACCTACAGCATAGAGCACCCGTGAGCCGAGGCCCAACAAGAGAACCTTAAAGCACAACATACTATAATTTATCCCAACAAATAAAAACTTAATTCAAGGCAATAAACCACCTATAAACTGTTATCAGAATACACAATGGCACAGTAGCACAATAGCATCACATCTGAGCAATATCGTAGCACATAAGTACATCAACATAGCATGATAGCAACATATAAACACAATAGCATAACATCTTAGCAGTATAATATCGCAGCAGTTCAGTATTACAACAACATATAACAAAGCAGTCAACAAGCCAAACACATAGCGACCATGCCGTCCCAAGTGCTTTTCCGAGACCTGGGTTTGCAGTCTGTCTAGAGAGGATGACTCCAGCATCTTAGGAGGGTCTCTCCCTAAATGCTTGCACTCCACGTGTTCAACACCGTTCTCGGCCCCTTGCCGCTCTCGGCTCCTACCGATCCTGGCTCTTGCCTCTCCCGTCTTCTGCCGCTCCCGGCTCTTTTCAATCCCGGCTTTTGCCTCTCCCAGCTCTTGCCGCTCCTGGCTCTTGCCGCTTCTGGCTCTTGCCGCTTCTAGCTCTTGCCGATCACGGCTATTTCCTTTCTCAGCTTTTTCCGCTCCCGACTCTTGCCGATCAGTGACATTCAGATATATGACATAGCAAACCATAAACAATACACACAGTATAACACACCACATAACTATACGAATACAAACAGTTCTCTTACCTATGTCTCGATCTTCTTGAGAACCGAAATCCCGATCACAGTCCTCTAACCCGAGCCTCGCTGAAAACCTAGTCACAACACACAAGTAACACTCTCATTACTAACCAATTCACAATTGTACCTCGAAACCAATCCTGTGCTCTCTGGACTTCCTGTTTCCCCACACAAGTTGGCGGAAGCGTTCCCTGAGCCCCCTGAGCCAAAACCCTAAAAACACAAATTCCCTATCCTAAAAATGGTCTAGCACCATAGCACTGCCCTATAGGGGCTGCGATGCCCAGCAGGCCTCCCCTGTCCTGATTCAACCCAGCACTGCGGCACGGAAGAACAAGGCCACGATGCTCATACGCGAACCTAGAAAACTGGGCTTTTCCCAACATTTTTCGCGAGCCAAAACTCATCCAAATCACTACAAAAGTATACCCAAGTCCCAATTTGGCCTAAAACCTAAAATAAACAGTATAGAAACTTAGAAATACCAGCAACAAACCCAAACACTTAATCAAACCCAAAATCACAAATTGGTTTATAACTCACAAATTTTTTAAACCACACTAGAATATAAACTTCAGAATGGCATGGAATTCTTACCTCAAGCTACAATTCGACCCTGAAATGCTTTCAAACCCAGCTCCAAAATCCACAGATTCCTAAGTTTAACTTTGCCAAAACTTAATTCTAATAATCCACAAGCAAAAACACAATTCAGCTTACTAATCTAACAGTTCCAGCAGAAATTCAATAGAGAACTGACTAGGAAACTTACCTTTGATCTTAGCTAACTTCTTAATACTTGAATCTCTAGCCTAGGTACCTTCACAATCAAGCCCTATGGTGAGAGAGAGAAAACGGAGTGGGAGAGAGCTGAGAGAGATTTCTATTCTTTTTCCCCTATTTTGCCTAGATGCCTCTAGAATTTCCACCTCCCAATGAATATATCCATTTGCCAAAATGACTTAATTGCCCCTTAAGTTAACCTAAGTCCTCAAATATCACCAAGGGTAGTTTAGTCATTTAACACATCCCGCTAAGTGCTCGAGTATACTTAAAAATCCCCGTTAATCCCGCATACTCAAGTCATTACTAACTTACTACCTGGTATTTAATAAATCGAAAGCTTATATTATATACCCAAAATACCCCTAGACTCCTCCCTAGCCGGGTATTTGACCCCGTTCTGACTTTATAACCAAACTGCTCCCTAGGACTGTCTCGGATCACGCATCACCGATATATCGCCGCTCGCACATGGTAAAGATCACAATATTCCCAAGTATTGCATTTATTTCCTCAATGGGCTAAAATTACAATTATGCGCCTACAAGCCATATGGGGCCCACATGCATAATTAATTCACGTAAACATGTATTTCTGATCACATCATCTTCAAATTCACATATTAACATAATTAAATCAATTATTGCCCTCCCATCACGCTAATCAAGGCCCTAAACCTTATTAGCAAATTTGAGACACTACACTTTTGTTTTGGGAAGTCATTGGTGTAGATGGCTAGGGTCATATAGTATAGATATGGAATCTATAGCTTTCTTATATGGAATTGAATAATGGTTCCCTTAAGGGTTGACTTTTTGACCTAAATGGTTACAAAGCTCAAATTAATAAATCAATTTATGAATTAACTATTCATTAGTAAGGTCGATGGTAATTAAGGATAGTAAAAGATGATTAAAGAGGTCGAACAATCAACTTATCATTGCTTTAATTATGAACCATTAATAGAGGATTAATTTTTATGTAATGATTATATCAATCGACGCTTTATTACAAAGTACTCATGAAATGAATTGTGTATAATTGTAAGAGTTCAATCTCATATTTTTAGTGGTATAATATTAAGATTAATAATAAGGTCATTATATCAAAAGAATTTTAATTGATAATCTAAATTTATTGGAGCTTTCAAATTATAGGTCAATAGGTTCCCCATCCGGCTCTATCAATACTGTTCAAGGTAAGAGTTAAAACAGGGTTAAAATTGCAAAAGGGCATAGTTGGAAGAAAATTGTTCTTCAAGAAAATATGTAATTATGATAATTGAGATTAATTCATTATTAATTTTTTAAATAAATTAATTATTGTTGATGCTGTTTTTCGTCAATAGAGAATTCAGAAATTCGAGAGGTAATTGGGCTTTAATAAAATCATAGAATAAGTTATAGAGAGCTTTTACGTTGTTCAGTGGTTAAAATGCACCTCGTGCATGAGTCTATGTTATTGCTTTGTTTCTCTCAAGAAATTGTTTATGAAAATTTCTGCAGAGTTTGAGTATAAGAGAATGCAATCCATTTTCCTATCCATTCCTTCTCCATTTATAGGGGATTAATGGACATGTTTGGGTAACTTACAAAATCGAGTAACTTCATTCATAAATATTCAAATAATTACATTTAATATATCGATTGCCTGATATTACAAATTTATCAGGCAAGATTACAATATTCTAATTATTTATATAAAATTTTGGAACTTCAAGAATTGGAATATGTGTCGCCGTGTGTCGACAACAAACTGAATCCACACTAAGCGAGCTAGAATTTTTTAGACTAAATTGATCAGAATATCAAGGGACGCAAACTATGTTTTAGCGACCTAAAGGTTTTTCTAGGCCATCTCCTTGATACCTTGTTGACCTATGCTTCACCTGAGATACTCATTAGGGAACTCGTAGCATGACCTTTGAACTAGGAATAACTTCACTAAATGTATCCTAGCTGTATCGCGAACAAGACACGTCAACTCGTGTTTTTCAGGTACAACATTTGCCCCCCAAGCCTCTGCTTGTGTATGACATCACCCCTACTTCTGACACAGTAGAGGCTTGTACACTTTTTTGCAAATCATGCCCACCTACCCTCTCAATTACTTGAACACATGTCTCATTTCATAGACGTTTGTTCTGGTTCTAGAGTACTGTGACAGTTTTCTTGTCAATTTTTTTGCCCCCATTTGCCCATTTGATTATGACCCTTAGATCTAAAACCTCCTCAATAAAATGGTCCCAGTTTCACCCAAGGCTTATCCTATAATGACACGAGTATAATGACTCTAATTGTTACGTAATCAAATTCATTTATAACCTTGAAAAGGTCTAACAAATCTGGATAAAAAAAATTACTGCAATGTGTGCACACGCTAAAAATATTTACATTAAAACTTAAAAAGTATTGTGATAAACACATTATAGTTTAAACATAATGAAAACATTCATTTTGAAAGTCTAGACACCCCAAAGGTCTGGCAACATGTACATTTTCCCATGAAAACTCTGGCTCTCACTGCTTGAACTTTTCCGTGCCCTTACCTACAACATTAGCCACTAGGAGCGACAATGCTTAGTAAATCAGCTTAACAACACAGAGTAGAAACACATGATGAGAATCAATTATTGAGTTTTATGCCCTTAATAAAACCATATTTCACATGTAACACGTTTTTATTATTAATAAAAGGAGTAAAACTCATTTTGCTTAAGCAATCGCATTGTTCACCTCTTTTATTACATGTTTATTCAATTAATTACAAACATTCATAAAATCCCAAACATATGGATAGTTACAATTATAGTGACTAGTTGACAATTGATTACAGTTGTAATTATATGTTCAAAATAATGTGTCCTAAGATTAAACGAGTGATTAGATTTTCAATGATTTGGTAATCTACGATGTGATCTACTTACACATTCAGGGTGTGACATCTTGTCCAAGGCTTTGACCAAGTAGATAAAATCTGATGTATTTGGGT